>NC_090748.1:70820212-70835212 GCF_036898095.1 Palaemon carinicauda
GAAAATTTAGAAACAATGACACGGAAATAGGGAATTTAGAAAAAGCAACTATACTGTAGATGTAGCCCGGTATATTAGAAAGGCACTTGAAGTTGGAAGTAAAAGTATGCAAGCTGTGCTGTCTGTGTAGGAGGCAACTAATGATAATGAAATTTCTGCAGATTGCACCGCTTTGCACCTACAACGCCTTTTCTAGTGGTGTGCCCACAGTCAGTGTTGTTGAGAGAGCAACGAGGAACCTGGAACCTGGAGTTCACTGGGATTGGTCATTTGTAATCCTACTTATAGTTTTGTTTCCGGTCTTCTGCGCACTTTCATGCCGTGTTAATTTTAGTCTCTGCTTAATTGACCATGTGTCTTGCATATGCAGAACAAATCAATAAACATTCAAATATCAAAGAAGGGAATCTTCAAAATATTACAATACCAAAGAAAATAAATACACGAGTCATTTTTCCTTGTACTGTATTCGCCCTGAAGTAACAAGGAGGAAATATTACTACGTTTTTAACTTTATCTATAATGGTCGGAATAGGAACCATAGTCAATTAATGCGAACTCTATGAGTATGTTTGTTCATAAACATGAAAAATACGCAAATCCTCTTCAGAGAACAAAGACGACAACAAAAAATGTGTCAATATCGTGAACATCAAATCGCAAACATTCAAATGTATAACCAACATATAATATTCATCAGTCATTGCTATCCTTATATGTAAAACACTCAAATTTTGTATTGTGAAGTTAATGAAATATCTTCACTTTTTTAGTTATATGTCTGACTAGTATAAAAAACCAAGATTAAAAAGAATGAATGAATTCATAAGTCTAGGGGAAACGCTGGAATGAGTTGCCAGAACATTATTCGATCAACTCATCTGTGAGTTGGTTACTGGACCTAATGAAGATTTAATGTATTTTGACAACTTATTGAACAATTTTATTAAGAAAAAGTACCCAAATATCTAAAAAAGTTTTAATTTAATTAAATTTTTTTCTCATTTACACAATAGAACAAAAAATCTAAACTTTTTGAAGTGAATCACAGCACTTCATGGGAAAATGCTGTCTGGATGCAAGACGTAACTCCAAAAAATTGTGAGGAAAGATCAATTTCCTGCACTAACCGCTCTCTTAGATACGTATTTTACACACACACACACACACACACACACACACACACACACACACACACACACACACACACACACACAGGAGAAGTTGGTTTCAGGATGTCAGCTTTATCTTGCCAATTTCAAATCCAACAGTAATCGTACACAAACCTGCAAAATTTACTGACTGGAGGACTAAAACAGTTACATGGATATATCCATATCATAATTTTCTTCCATTTCGAGTGATCTGTTGCAAAATAAACTAACATAAACTTCAAGAAATACATAAGATTGCATGAGCTCTCAAAGTTGTTTAAACTATACAAGATATTATATTGGTAGGGAATGTAAGGAATAGCCGTCAAAAAGAGCACAAACGGTAAATTACACAGCAGAAAACCGATGGTTTACAAAAAATGAAATGATAACAGGTGCAGTCGCTAATTAAACTATTACAGCTCAGAATCGATACAGAACACATATACTGTATTAACTCAGTTACATCCCACGGGAAAAATAAAAACATTGTACGTATACAGTACTATAACACACTTATCCGGGGTAAAATAATTTGATAGAACGCCACGTCACTTTTCCTACGTTTTGATTTATTTTGGACTTTTATTATTATTATTATTATTATTATTATTATTATTATTATTATTATTAATTATTATTATTATTATTATTATTATTATTATTATTATTATTATTATTATTATTATTATTATTTCCTAAGCTACAACCCTAGATGGAAAGCAGGCCGCTATAAACCCAAGGGCTCCAACAGGGTTAGATAGCCCAGCGAGGAAAGGAAATAAGGAAACAGACAGTGTACCCCCTAGTAAGATAACTCTAACCCAAGGCAGTAGAAAACCACAGACTCTTATATTTATGTGTATACTTGTGTGGAAGTCACACCCACTTCACTTCCACTCCCAGGTAGGCTTTCAGCCTATCAGTGGAATCAGTTGTCTTCTCCATTCAATTCTGTTTTCAAAAATTCCCTCTCTTCTCAGCTGTTCAATTGTTGGCATGTTGTTTTTTGTCAAAATCTCTTCAATTCCATCCCTCCAGCGTTTACGTGGTCTACCTCTTGATCTCCTCCCACCAGGCGTCCAGTCCCATCTCTTCCTTGCAATTCTATTTCCATCCATTCTCATTAAATGTGTGGAAGTCATTCATGCTCAAATGGCTGTACTAGGAATAAATAAGCTGTACTAGATGTACTGAACACTTGAGATGAAACATTTCAAGACCTGAACAGTAACAGCATTAAAATAGATCTTTCATATATAAACGATAAAAACTTCACAAAAGAGAGGAGGAGAAACAAGATAGAATAGTGTGCCCGAGTGTATACCTACCCTCGAGAGAGAGAGAGAGAGAGAGAGAGAGAGAGAGAGAGAGAGAGAGAGAGAGAGAGAGAGACTGCAGTATAATTAGCAAGAGATACGTTTGGACCTGCAATCTATATAACACGCTTGACTAAAATAATATTTATCAATACTCGATAGGAAAAATTTTATATATATATATATATATATATATATATATATATATATACATATATATATATATATATATATATATATATATATATATATATATATATATATATATATATAAATGATCTGGTTCTATTTTTGTATGCTTTGGAGAACATAACAATAAAGTATTTTTTTTCATAAGCAATGGTCATAGTTGGGAAGATTTCTTCATCCTCTCGCTTTTTCAAAACACATTGCAGGCCTATTTTCTAACTAAATTTGGGTTAAGAAAATAATCTTATGGATAGCATATTTATTTACCATAATAACGACGTAAAGAGCCAGTGATTGTCTCAGAGAAAATTCGCATTACTTTATGATACCTACGCACCGTAAAAAATATCTTCACAGAACAGAAAAAAAAATCAGTGCAGATCTCCGCCAAGGCTGCCTATTTCTCGAAACCAACTTGCCCTTCCCGGAATAAATTCTAGACAGTAGGCGTATTTTTCGGTCGACTTTTTGCGCTCGACCTTGACCTTTGACCTAGGACTTTCAAAATTGAATCCCTTTCACGTCTCAACATAACATTTAATACTTGAGAGTTCAATATCTAAAAGTGCAATTAAGGCCAGAAAGTTGATCAAAAACAGACAAACGAACAAACAGGGGAAAACATAACCTCTTCATAATTTCGTTGGTGGAGGTAATATCTTTTCTTTCTTCGTATCTCTTTTCTGTCTCGACGGTTTCGTCCTTTTATATATAAACCAGCTATAACCAAATATGGGTGTACTTTTTTCTACTGTTGTGCCTAGTAATGCCTCTATAATAGATTCGTCATGTTGAGACTTATTTTATAACTGTGGCCGATAAGGCATACTATATCATTTCCAGTAAGAAGTAATAGCAGACGAAGCTCATAACCAATTAGAGAGTCTTCTTCGTCTAAAGCTTTTCCCACTATGCAGGGTCGCTATTTCTTGAAAGTCGTTCCCAGTTTCTTCTGTCTCCGATGTCCTCCACTGTGAGATCCTCCTCCTCCATATCTGCTGTTACACACTTCATCCATCTTCTCTTTGGTCTCCCCTTTCTCCTCCTACCTGGAACATCCATCTCCAACATCCTCCTCCCAACATACTCCTAATCTCTCCTCATTACGTGCCCAAACCAGTGGAGTCTCTTTTCCTTACCAAGTCATTCATAACCTTATCCAGTCCCGTGATCCCAGCTTAGAGAATACGAGTAGTAAGTTGCAACGATTTCGCATAGGTAAGCTTCCCCTCTTGTGGGGAGAAGCTTTCCGACCAAAATATATAAATAAGTTTAATACTGTACTATAGAGTGTTATATACTTTAATCTGCTTTAAAATTGAGAACACTACAACTAGTGGATTTATCATACATTGTATGTGTGTGTGTGGGGGGGGGGGGTTCCATGAAGATGTTAATAATAGTGCAAATAAAGAAAATTAGTTTTTAAAGAATAAACGAATGTTGAACATCTGCCTATTCTGGGCACTACCTGAACAATCTTACAACTGCCTGTCTTTTCATGAAAAAAAAGAATCTTCCTAAACATTATACAAGTTAATCACCAAATTAATCTTTGTGAGCACATAACACTCACAGAGTTAATGATAAATGTTATGCAGTAGGACCACATATTAATAAGGATGTTAACACTTCTTCTAGATTCTAAATTAATTTTAAAGAACTGCATTTTTCTTCATCAATTGCACAAATATTGGCAAATTGATAAAGTTTTTCAAGATTTTTGGCAATCAATCTATCCAGAGGAAATTTAAGTCTTTTATCACATGATGTTTTAACTTGTTCTCTTGTCTGGTCTTCAACTGCCGACTCTCATGTTAGTTTGCTAGAAAAAATCTTGCTGTTTATTTCATTTCCGAATCCTTATCTCTGATCTGTAACCTCTGGTTACGACGTTAAAGTTACTACAGTGAGCATACCACGGAAGATTTTTCATAATTCTGACCATCCTTTGCATACTATCCCATAAGACTCAATACTACAGAATATTCTATTAGTTTTATTCCACCTGTGACCAGATTGTGGAATGATCTGTTTGTTGAATCGGAGGGACTTCACAGATTCAAATTTGTTGCAAATGCTTTGTGTTGAACAGGGTGACCTACGTGTCGTTTCATAATTTATATATGGCTCATCTATTAAACGTGGTTACTGATCTAAATAGTTTTCAAGAAAATTATAATTTCTCCGTTACTTCTCTAGTTCCTTTCGGCACTGGGTTGCTTTCCATGCTAAAGCATTCCGCTTTTTTAATTCGGGTTGTACTGTAGCTTGACTAGGCCTAGTAATAATAATTTAATAATATACCAATTTGCAAGTATAAATTGTGTCAATTTCCTTCCTTTTGTCCACTAGGTGCATTTTATTTGATGAGTATATTTAAAAAAAAAATTTACACTCGGTACGTCGTTACACTATATTGCTGAGTAAATTTTGTGCAAATTGTATATCTCGTAAGATATATTCTTTACATATGTTTTGTGAAATGGTTTAATTTATATTGTTATGTTTCGATAGCAAAGTATTTTTGTCTCTATAACACATAGTATATTTGGTAAGTACAGTATTAGCCTACTCACTTTGCTAAATTATTGGTTTGGTAGCCTACGTTTTGTTCACTAAATACATTTTGCATATGGTTTACATTTATTTTCTTTGCTATACACATTGGATGAATTTAATGAATTATGTACACAGTCTATCTTCTGGATTTACCATTGGGTAAATTCAGTTCACTGGGTATATTTTGTACTTTGTAAATACATTATCATGATCATGGGTATATTTAGTACATTGGATACATTCTGTTCCTTGAGTATATTTTGTAACTTGAAACATTTGGTACATTGGGTGTATTTTGTCAAATGTATTCATTTCCACAAAGGTCCAGCATTCTCTTCTTCGTGTTGCATGTTCTACACGGTTTTGTATCCCCATATGTTTGCCAGAAAGCTCGTTAGCTTCATTACATAAGTTACAGTAGGCCTACCTAGCTCTTCTCAACCCACTCTCCTATATACTCTTTTTTGCATCAAAATCATTAGCGCATTCTCGTTGCAATACTCAAATAACTGCGATCATAACCACGAGGTTAGCTAAACAGGGAGTATTAGACACTTGTGATATATATGTAATTTATAATTCAAATATATATCGCAAGTGTTCATAAATTCATATCAACCTCCAGATTCCATAATTCCAACTTTCTGCATTAATTCGACATAAAGAGAAGAGTAAATTCTCCAAAAGACCGTTTAGTTGGCACCATGTCATTCAAGAAATATGGGAGGTGATTAGTATACGTTATGACTCGTCTAGGAGGCATATCTAGCATATCTTATCTGGTTTCTCCTCGAGGAGGTTCTGTTTGTTCCAGCATTAGCGTCTAGTTAAGTCCACTTAGCAAAGCACTTGCATTTTAGGCCACCGTGACTACAAGTGCATGCAGGCAAATTTTAAATAACAATACCATACGAAATGGCAAAATTAGATGAAAAACAATGGTATCTTTTACAAGGGCATTTGACTTAGCTTCTAACAAAATTGTGTTCGTGAGTAATATAGCCACGTATATTGAAAAAAAAACTTAGTCACCTTCGTCATGTGTGATAATTATACCTAGTGCAGGTGTTTGACCATTCAGTAATTACAATTTTTTTTTTTTCTGAATGTGAAAAAAAAAAAAACAGGTGCATCCCTAAGCTTTCACAAAGTTTATACATTATATCAAGATAGATATACAGAGGTGATAACCAGGACAAATATAAACCGTTACCGCTCAAACTTGCTTTGTTGGCTGGTATCTTTCAGTGCATTAACCCACCTGAAAACTATGCTGACGTAGAGTGCTTAAGCAGATTGACATGTTAATTTGCAGATGGCGGAATTTGCATAGGTAAATGGAGAGAGAGAGAGAGAGAGAGAGAGAGAGAGAGAGAGAGAGAGAGAGAGAGAGAGAGAGAGAGAGAGAGAGAGAGAGAGGGGGGGGGGCTGTTAGGTTGTTGAATAACATATCAAGAGTGGTTAAATATTAAGATTTGATTAATAAACTTTAAGCTGAACAAGTTGGCGTAACTGTCATTTCATATTTTATATCTTTGACTTATCTATTTAATATCGTACTAATAAACATTTATTATTTCTGATTTATAGTTTATGCTGACTTTTCTATTTGCTTTTCTATCTGGGCTGCTTTCCTTGTCGAAGCCCATGGGCTTATATTAGCATTTGGTTTTTCAAATTAGGGTTGTATCTGGGCTGGTAATAATAACAATAATAAGACATTAGTAGATTTCCTTTTGGATAAGGGTTATATTAATTGATTATTGACCCTGTAAGCTTAGAGAAATAACATTTTCCTAAGGTTACTATGTGGAATTCGTGTAACATGCATATCTTTTCTTGTACCTTAATCCGCATGTTCCTCCTATTGGTTGTCATTCACATTTGAAAGTAAGCTTCATGAACCCTTTGTTCTTAGATTGTTCATATGTTTGTTAGAAAGAGTTAACGTTGTTGTTGAATTAGCATTTTTCACTTTTTGTACTCATTTGCTAAATCGCGTTAATTATCGCTCATAAGCATTGCATTACAATTATTTAACTCCCTTTGCTTTCTTAAGATGTTTGCCGTTCTTTTAATTACAGTAGAATAAGGCTCACCCCACACGAGCGGATTGATAATGCGCGGATTCAAAATTAATGAAGATGAATGAGCCGCGTGTGCTGCTAACCTGCGCGGTTCCAGTGTAGCGGCTTATAGAAACTACGAAGCCGTTCGGGGAAAATAATACCTACGGGCCAACCAAGGGAAAGGCCCGTGCCAACAAGTGTTGGCTTTAATACCCCAAGAAGAAGAAGAAGAAGGAAAATCCTCTCGCGTGAAGACATGCCTTCCAATGAGTGGAAATATTTCCATACGGAAAAATCCACTCGTGTGAAATAAGCCTCCGAGTAAAAATAGTTATAAGTAGGCATTCAATGTTACTTTTTATCTCGGTCTGGTATAATTCATTGTTTTGTCAAACTTTTAAAACCTATTTTTTCTTTCTGGGATGAAACAAATACCCCAGATTTCCCTCTTCTTTCTCCCTCGCTTTCTTTGTTCAGGACACGCCACTTATTCTCACTTTGAAAACCATTTGCATGCGAGTTTATCTTGTCCCATTGACATCTCTCTCTCTCTCTCTCTCTCTCTCTCTCTCTCTCTCTCTCTCTCTCTCTCTCTCTCTCTGCAACATGTGTTGTGTTTAGTTCATATCATTCATCATCATCATCTGAATCTCCTCCTACGCCCATTGACACAAAGGGCCTCGGCTATGTAATTCTTGAACAACTAGCCAGTCACTTAGAAGTAATAGAAGCTTTGCCTGACACTCATCTGCTTACAGAAAACTATACTCTACGGAGACTGCCATCTGCTCTGTTGTAAATGATATGGTAGAAATGATGGATGAAAATAAATGCGGTATCTTAATACTGCTCGATCTCAGTGCTGCTTTTGATACAGTGGTGCACGAACTGCTACTAAATTATCTACGGTCCATTAGCGTTGAAGATCAAGCCTTCGAATACCTAAAAGATTATTCGGTTGGTAGAAATTACTGTGTACAAATTGGAAATTCTTATTCATCATATGAACCCTTAAACAGAGGGGTACCCCTGGGGAGTGTACTTGCCCAATCTTATTCTGCATCTATAATATTCGTCTATCGAAAACGCTACAAAGGCATGGCGTGAAGTTGAAACTATTTGCAGATGACACACAATTTTACTTCTCCATAAATGATATACATGACACTACTGAAACTCTAAACCGAATCCTTGATAGTGTTAGAGAATGGATGACATTTAAACAACTAAAATTAAATGGAAACAAAACTGAATTCATGGTGGTGGGCAAGCGAAACAGCGTGAGAAACTTAGGTGATATTCAAATGAAAAGAATAATGACTGAAAGCCGATATCTAGTAAAGTTCGAGATCTAGGTGTATTTCTTGACTGTAACCTGTCTCTAAATGCCCAAATAAATAATGTAATAAAAGCTGCTGGTTATCATCTAAGAAATATTGCGTTTATAAAAAAGTACCTGGACGAAAATTCTGTGAAGAAACTTGTGATAGACTGTGTTATTACCAGGATTGACTATTGCAACTCTATCTACTACAATGTACCAAAAGTGCAACTTAAGAAATTACAAAACAATAAATAGAGGAGCAAGACTGATAAAAGGTGTCCCACCTAGAGAAAGGATCACCCCTATACTAATTGATTTACACTGGCTGCCGATTAAAGCGATAATTGAATTTAAAATATGTACAATAACCCACCAAGTTATCAGAACCGGGCGTCCAAAATACTTGAAAGAATTGCTACATATTGCGCAGCGAACATAACGTGTCGACACGAGAATAGTTACAGGTGGGTTCAAACTGTTGGAACCTAGATATATGTCTACTTTAGGCTCCAGAGCCTTTAAATATGCGGTCCGAAACTATATAATAAGCTCCCACAAAACATTCGAATGATTGAAGACATTAAAGCTTTCAAGAGGAAACTGAAGACGATCGTATTTCATGAGTCTTTTGACAGTGACGATTTAACAGTAAATGAACAATATATAATATGAAATGTTAAATACTCTGAACAAACAAGGCAAAACGACAGTGGAGGTCCTGTAGAGAGTGGGGTACCCCTGCTGTATGGGACCGGAAAAGCAGCCATCAAAGTAAGTAGATTTCTCCAGTCGTCTGTCTTGAGCTATTAATTCAACCTCCATCTTTAGTTCATTTTTTCTTTAATTTCATCTCATTGGAAATACGTCAATTTAGATTATTTGTGTGAATTTTGAGAATCTTTCCAAACCATTCATAACGAAGTAACTTTGACTTTGTCTCTATCAGTACAGGGCGAAGTATTATTCATTGTTTTCCTCTTTGTTTTATGTTACGTTATAAAGGTGTGGCGGGATGTTGCAAAACTACCCCCACACCCTTAAATCACTCTACCAGACAATTGTCCCACGACACAAACTTTCCCCTTACTTTATCAACCGGACTCTTGGACAGAAGGAAAATTGAAACAAAACATAACCTTAATATCATATTTCTTACAAACTAAAACTTAATACAAAACTGATAAAAAAACCTAACACCATTCATATAAACCAAAAAAAAAAAAAAAACACCCTAACAACCTTAAATTTACACCGCACACCAAAACCCAAAATTTGTGTGTTTTTATATGTTGACACCAACAATGTCGTTCACAAACTGCCGAAATGTCTTTCATGGCACAACCACAGCTTTGTGGTTAGCAATAAACTGTGTGGCAATTTGCCACCACTGCCTCCCTAATTGGGGTCCTGGATGTCATCATCGTCATCATCATCATCAAGAACAGCAATCGAAAGTTCATCCAGTCCTGGTCATCAATATTTATCTAAATCCAAAGAGCAGTCTAAATATGATCGTAATTCAGACCAGGTCATCAACGGATGGGCAACAATCAAAATAGAATAAAAAAGAAAAAGACTTACGAACACTCCTAGCTAACTAAACTATCGCACTATAATCAAAGATAAATAATAAACTGTTCCTGTCATTCACAATCCCGACAATCAAATATAAACAAACTGCACTTACTCAGAAAACCAATGAACACTTCCACGCTGGTAATAAAGAATAATAAATATAATCCAGCATTCAATTAAACAACTGCTTCAAGTCGCAGTCAATCAAAAAAAAAAAAGCATTCGCTCCGAAACATTTACTTCTCTCCTAACCTAGTTAAAAGTAGACAAACAACCTCATTTATACCAACAGTCTTTCTCACAACAAACAGTTGATACAGTAACTACTCTCTCTCTCTCTCTCTCTCTCTCTCTCTCTCTCTCTCTCTCTCTCTCTCTCTCTCTCTCTCTCTCTCTCTCTCTCAGGATTTGGCAACCAAAAAATAAATGAAAATAAAACAAAAATTTATCCTCCACCTTAAAAGCTTGTATGGCAAGCAGCTCACTTTGCAACAGGAAAAATATACAATTTATATTAGCACTTGGCAGTAATATTTCAATGGAAGGCAAAATAATATACCTCACTGATACAGTAATATACAACTGAGCATATATATATATACACATATATATATATATATATACATATATATATATATATATATATATATATATATATATATATATATATATGTATAGTATATATATATATATATATATATATATATATATATATATATATATATATATATATATATATATACATATAATTCTTTCTTGATCAATATTCACTGAAGGGATCACAAGAAAATGCATTCACAAGGATTGAGACTTTCTGTTATTTACAGATAACTTGAATTGATATAAAACAAAGCTATTGTTCTGTTTCATATCAGTTCAAGTACCTCAATCACTGTACATTTTACATGATAGAGAACGAGAACATGACATATTCTCATAACGTAAAGTGCAATCTTGAATAAAATGAAACTTTCTTGGACAAACATATGTAAAAATTGTACTGAGAGAGAATTAACTCTGTTCTATATTCTTGTATTGCTAATATTGATTTTGTACCATATTTCCTAATTAACTCAAATGAAATGTATTAATATTATGATTTATTTTATCTGCGTAAACAAAAATCCAACACAAAGGGATTAATAATGAGGGTGGGGGGCACGGCAGGTAGGACAGCTATGTAAAAGTTTTTTTTTATGATGGTTTTTAGTAGTTCAGATGATGTAGAAAAACGTTAGATTGTGGCCCCATCTCAGAACTTTGGGGAACTCTCGATATTCAAGATGGCGCTCAGCAGCCATATTGGAATCGGGGGTGCCATAAGCTCAAAATTCATAAGTCCTAGAAATGTGAAAATTATGTAAAGAGACTAAATTTGGTATGGATAATTCATTTCTGGAATATTTATAATATTTTGACTTTTAGGGTATAAACATAATATTAACAATCCCTGAGAATGATGGATGGAGTTTTAAGGGATCATTGACCACTGCTAGTCTCTATGCTCTACAAGAGGATGATGGAGCCTCAACAATTAGACATATCCACAAGGAAGAATCTGAAACTCGTATCAAGTCAGATGAAATGGACTGAGCCGCTCTCCGTGATAAGCTCTCACTGTGCATGCATCCCCTAAAGGACATTTCCAAACACCCCAAAGGTCTCATGAACATAGCTACATCGGAGGTAGCTATGTGGATGATGCGATGGTTATAGCAGTACTCAGAGTTCAAAGCAAGTTGGCCTGAAGGATTTGATAAACCCATTAAGAATGAGGTCATACTATTTTCAGTAGACAACATGAGTATTCAAGTTGATGGTAAAGCTGTGATGGACTGTGGTGTGTATTATAGTCGGGCTTTCATCTTGCATGTGAGTGGACGAGAGGACACAACAACTGTTCCACAGATGCTTGACACAGAGCCTAGCTCCACAGCAACATCTATGTTTGATTCAGATAGATATATGAGGACTAATCCTAGGAGCTTTCTGAAGAATGATTTGGCAGTTGAACACTGCACGGGGCCTTGGTTTGGCAGCTCAGGTGATTGATGGTTGTGCCCTCTTGTGGGCCACACCTTATCCGAAGGGGAAGGTTACTGTAGTCTTATATTGATGCCTTCATGAACTTAGTAAGACAGTACCAGCATGCATCAGATGTCTTTTTACCTTTTGACAGGTATGTACATTTATTTGAATGATCTAAGTTTGTCCAAGTTTATAAAACTTGTTATTCTAGCACATTTTTTAGAGTAATTCCCATAACATACACATTGGCTGTGGATTATTTTAGGTACAAGAAGAAAAGTACTAAGAAAGTACCCGGATTAAGAGACATAATATAGCATCAAGGCTATACAGTCTCTAATTATCTCTTCCTGCCCAATCTGTGCTTCTTAATGTTACAGAAAATAAGAAGCAACTCATAAACCATATAATAGATGATTTCATAAAGCACAAATATGATTTTGCTCCGAGTCATCTAGTTATCAAATGGCCAGAGCCTATACCCTTTGATATTCGTGGACCTTCTCGACTCCCTAGCTGGTCAGATCATTGAACGACCAGATCTCAGGAATGCCCATGAATAGGCTGACATCATCATTCCAAGTCAGGTTATTTCTAACTACTCGTAAAGCATAAATAAAACCACAAGTTAAATACCCATTCATGTGTATAAATATAAGAATTAGTAACATTAAAAATTCAAGCTTAATCCTCCACCAAGGAAATGCATTGGCATTGTGGCTGATGGCATAAATGTGTTTGTGATGCTGGTGCATTTCCCAAATAATCAGAAAATTCCGAGCAGAACATAATAAGATGTCACCTAAGAAAGGCCGGCTGCTAATTGATATTGATGCGACAGTAGCCATGCACAAGAACATCATACTAACTCTCCTGAAAGCTCATGTCATCAGTTTGCAGATAGTATGGCATTGGTAAACCTACAGTTCTTTCTACAATGAAGGATGGTGGGTGAACATTCAGGAAATTGCTCAAGAGATAATCCATTGTTTTTGTTCATTGTATTTTAAAAATTTAACAATGTTTCAGGTAAAAGCATAGTTGTTAATTACCTTCAGTGCCTTGGAGATATAACCAGTGATATAAAGGACATTTATCAGGTATCAACCAAAGTCATTTTAATTAATTATGGGCTCACTAAATATGAAAATTTGAGAGATGCGCGATTCACTTTATGGGAGCGTAAAATTGTTCGCAATATACTCGAGCCACCAAAATTGAAGTCCCTTCCCCCTATAGAGCATTTCAACAACATTTTCGAAGAGCTCACCTAGCGGCAGCTGTTATGAAGGGCAGTCTCAATTCTGACCCATAACCATTAGCTCCTACGGATTATAGATAGTATACCCCAGGGCAGTGATGGCAAAACTATGACAGGCGTGTCACTTGTGACACGCAAAGGGATTCTGGCTGACACACTGGTGAAAAGTTGATAGAAAATTTTAAGCTTCGTATATAAAGCTATACAGTAATGAAAACTCTCTCTCTCTCTCTCTCTCTCTCTCTCTCTCTCTCTCTCTCTCTCTCTCTCTCTCTCTCTCTCTCTCTCTCTAATGCCAATAACCTTGAACACTACTGCCTTCATTGCCCCACTGTCAGGAATCTGTTACCTCAAGGACAAAATTTACTTCAAACCTGTCAATATTTACTCAAAGATGACCACCTAGAAGTAATTTTGACTCGTCATCCACACTTTGGTGGCTGCTAAACTGTCTGTTGCAGTTGTTGTGATAATGGAATACGATCTCATATATGTTATTTTTGTAACTGATATACAGATGATTCAATGCTGTAATTTTTCTTTTTTTCTGTTGATTTCTGATGAACTGTATGTAACTGTCAATATGTAACTTTGTTTGACGTCTTTGGGCGTAATAAATTTATTAAATAATAATCTCTCTCTCTCTCTCTCTCTCTCTCTCTCTCTCTCTCTCTCTCTCTCTCTCTCTCTCTCTTCTGTGTGTTAGTCTGTCCTTTTACAAGCGTTTAGCAATTTACTAAATAACTAATTATCTATGCTAAAAATTTAAACACCGTTAAGCAACCGCTTTCTTCCTTTTACAGATGTGACTGGGGCCGAGCTTAAGTGAAAATGTTCTGTTTCTGCCTCATCGTCATCATTATTTATCTAAGCTGGAGGTTACGGATATCGTTTTATTTTTCCGTCGGTCCTTCAAATTTCGTCTTTCTTCTGCGACCAGCAAGAACTGTGCCACATATCAACGATTTTTTTTATTACATCCCTATTAATCATAATGACCAGTAAGAAAATTAATTTATCTGAAAACCGAAGTAACAGGAATTTCCAAGAATGTTGGACTAATCAATATGGCGTTATTGAAAGAAACAGCAAAGTTCTTTGCATCTTATGTGATGAACATGATGTGAGCAGAACATGGAATGTGAAAAGACATTGCGAAACAAATCACAAGTGGTGGTTAGAAAAAGTGATGAAGGGGGTCAAGAGTTTATCACGCAAGAGCTGAGAATTACTGTTTATAATGATCAAGCATTATGCTATAATAATTGATTATGCCACCTTAGGTTGTGTAATAATAGAAAAGCATATATACCAAAGATCAAAGAACTATTATGTTCGTGTCATACATAATTATTGATCATTTAGAAGTGACACGCAATGAGAATTTTTTTTTTTTTTTTTTTTTTTTTTTTTTTTTTTTTTTTTTTTTTTTTTTTTTTTTTTTTTTTAATGGACGCACCAGCTGAAAAGTCTTGCTATCACTTCCCCAAGGGATACGATATGCTTCTTCCTATTGTAA
>NC_090748.1:70840212-70842712 GCF_036898095.1 Palaemon carinicauda
GCATAGAATTAAGGAAGTTAGAAACACCAACGAAAGAAGTTGCCCCGTAAATCAGAAAGCCTTTGGAAGTTACAAGTTAAAGTATGCAAGCTGTGGTGTCTGTGTAGAAGGTAATTAATGATAATGAACAGCTTTCAAGTAGTGCGCCCACAATCATAGAGTCGTTGAAACATTCCAGCTGTTACCAAGTTTTGGAATGATCTTCCTAATCGGGTAGTTGAATCAGTAGAACTTCAAAAGTTCAAAGTTGGAGCAAATGTTTTTATGTTGACCAGGCTGACATGAGTCTTTTTATAGTTCATATATGACATATCTGTTTTTGACGTTGTTAATAGATTATATAGGACATAACTGTTTTGACTTTTACTGTTTTTATAATGAGATATTGTTAATTTATTCTCATCATTTATTTATTTCCTTTCCTCTCTGGGCTATTTTTCCCTATTGGAGCCATTGGGCTTATAGCATCTTGCTTTTCCAACTAGGGTTGTAGCTTGGCTAATAATAATAATAATAATAATAATAATAATAATAATAATAATAATAATAATAATAAATCGATGGATGGAAATGTATATCCAGCTGAAGCTTTACCCATAGTCGCTATGAAGATACCTAAAGTGGGCGGCCTGGTCGTAGGATTATTATTAATTATTACTGATTATTATTCATTAATTATTATTCATTATTATCATTTATTAATCATTATAATTATTTAATAATCCTTATTATTATCTGGTAATCATTATTATTAATAATTACTATCATTAATCACAATTCGTCATTATTATTATTAATCCTTATTATTAATAATCATTATCATGATTGTCATTATTATCATTATCATAAGCATTATTATCATCATCACTATTAACATAATCCTTATTTTCATCATTGTCATCATTATTATCATCATCCTTATCATCATCATCATCATCATCATCATTATTATTATTATTATTATTATTATTATTATTATTATTATTATTATTATTATTATTGTTTTTATTCTTATTATTACTATTATTACTATTATCATTATCATTATTATAATCGTCATCGTCATCATCATTATTATTATTATTATTATTATTATTATTATTATTATTATTATCATTATTATAAACCCAAGGGTTCCAACAAGGAAAAACTAGCCCAGTGAGGAAAAGAAATAAGGAAATAAATAAAATACATGAGAAGTAATGAACAATTGAAATAAAATATCTAAAAAATAACAACATACAAAACAGATCCTTCATACATAAACTATAAAACGAGACTTATGTCAGCCTGTTCAATATAAAAACATTTGCTGCAAGTTTGAACTTTTTGAAGTTCCACCGATTCAACAGCCTGATTAGGGAGATCACTCCACAACATGGTCACAGCTGGAATAAAACTTGTAGAGAAGGCATGACTATAAGAATTAATACGTTTTCCGCCTCAGTTGAAAACAGATGTGATCCTGTTTTGAAAGGGTACAAGGGGATTTGATTAGGACCAGGATTTAAACTCGAGCATGTGCCATGTGGCCATTTACTTAAATACTGCTGCTTTTTACCTGAGATTACCTAAAAAAATTCCAATTTCCTTACATTTTAAGCCAGTAAAAGGGAAATTAACTTAGGCCCCAGTAAAAACACATCCCCGAAGCAGTATGAATTTCATAAGGACTATTTGTGGCTCAACATTCGAACAAAATTTAGCTATGTTATACCGTATAAGTGAATAAGTATGGAAAACACGTAAAAAAAAAGACGCCCTTTTTGTTGCTATGCCAGTCACAGCAGGAAAGACTATTGAAACCATGAAAATTACCTCAAACTAAGGTAATTACCTTAAAAGTTTAAACCCTGATTAGGACAAACATCATTATTGAAGGCTGGCACAGCAGTAACGCAACCCGAGTAGCCTATCTGGAAAACGATATCAATATTTTTTCAGTTATTATACGGAATTGAGTACAATATATAGGGAAAAAGACATATCAGATGCCTGACAAGTGCTTGAAGTAGCTTATTGATAAATTCTTCGAGTTGTTGAAGAATTTTGCTAACTAGCAAATGTTTTGTTTTAAAAAAATCATTGGATCAATATTTCTATTTTATCTTGTTTTATTATTTATGGCAGTCATCTAAAGAATAATAAATTTATATCAGTTTCATCTTTCTATTTTTATATCCTCTGATGCGTGATTTTATGTTAGTTCAAACAAGTGTTTTCTCAAACATCTGTTGATTCGAACATTAACCTTCCAAGCACTGATTTTAAAACAATTGTCTTTTGAAAAACTGCCCGGATACCGATTAACCCACACTTGATTTTCATTGAAAAGTGTGCATTACTGTATTTTGGTTGGAAGAATTCCCTTTTTATTAAATAGTGGTGCAAGTAGGAATAATCCTAGTATGCACCCATAGATATCATATCACTAGATGAAGCAAGATCCATATCGACCAATGGTATCGCATACGTGAAGACCGTCGCCATCTTGGGGCGG
>NC_090748.1:70845212-70935212 GCF_036898095.1 Palaemon carinicauda
TATATATATATATATATATATATATATATATATATATATATATATATATATATATATATATATATATATACAAATGTTTATGAATTTGTTCGTGTGCTCATTCTTTATATATCATTATTACTATAGTTGTCTTGACTACACGGTACATTTGTTGGTGCAGACAGAGGCAGCAAAAAACTTCGGCTTTATAGCAATAAATAATGGTGAGAACTGAATCTGTATCAAGCTACCTAGACAAGTTCCCTGTCCCAAGATGGCTGTCATCAACAGGTATGCGGGCTCGGTTCATGTAGCATTTAGTGGTAGGCTATCTATGGCGTGCACCTATGATTCCTTTGGAATATTACAATATGTTATCTAATTATTAAAATTCTTATTGTTATTATAATTATCAAAATGAATATTATCATTGAAATTATTAGTATTATTAAAGTTATTATCATTAAAAATTTTAAAATTATCATAATTATCAAAATGATCATTATTGAAATTATCAAAAGTATCATTATTAGTGAAATTATCATTATTATTAATATTATGCTAAGTAGGACGACGAAGAAGACATTAACAGCACCAACTCAGATATCTAAATTGTAGGGACTCATGCTATGGAAAGTGCCATCTTCAAGCTGCCGGGCAGTGCCACACTGGTGTCAATAAGTTTTGGTCTCCTTAAAAATTTGTAGCATGAGGTATCTAAAGTAGATCTGAAGCAGATGCTTAGTAGTTTATGGACTAATGAATTCCTACCTCAAATGTTAGAAAATTAAAAAAAACAAATTGCTACGATACTGTGGATCTTCAGGAAAAGATATTAAGAGATACACAAGATTCAAGCGATGAGAGATGTTAATAATGAAATGCTTCCTTAATGATGTTATACTTTTCAGTAGGTTTCCCCCTCCCCCCTGCGCCAACAGAATCTAATGCAGTCAAAAGGACCTGTGCTAATACCACCAGCCATAGTTCCTCAACTCCGCCAGCAAGTTTTCACAAGTTTCCCGAAATATTAATTTCCATTTGTAATAGGATAATTAAAGATAGGACTGCCCTTTGATCAATTTATTAGGTTAATATCCACGACCCTGGGGACATCCTGTATGGTGCAGCAACTGGGATGTCTCAAGGGTGAAGCCTGTGACACTATTTCAGAGACAGTCATTAGGGATGTGAACTATGCCATTGCGATTGAGATACTTCAGAAAAAATATGTTGATGACCAAAATCTAGAAATGTTATTTTGTCAATGTCTGCTGCAACTTAATTTCCTTTGGTATAACTTAGTTCAGCAATAGGATGCAGCTACTGCCTCACCCTTCAGTATGACTTTAGACAGAGAAATTGACATATGATGTTTGTCCCAAGAAACAAAGATTGCCATCTATAATAGACAACAAGTTTGATAACCCACATTTATACATTTGAATAAAGGACTACACTGCAGTTCATCTATAAGACAATAGAGGCTAGCATCATAGATGGTTCTCGACCCCACCTAAGAATTAGGTCAAGCATCCACGTTACAACTAGCAAGTGCTCTTTGCACAAAGTGAGCATATGTAGAGCACTCATGGCATTCAGGATTCTCAGCTTATTCAATAAAACTGATTTTTTTTTTCCACAGGAACTAAACTTTTTGCTAATCACCTTCTTTGGAGCCTACAATCTCTCTAGAGATGTTTATTCCAAAGGTGCAGAAGACAAGGAAAATGCTTCGAATGACAACAGTTTGTTGCTTTTGCAAGGACGACTAATACAACAAAGATTGCTTTGAGTGCGGCCGCTGATAATACAAAATTCATAGATATGAAATATAAATCTTTGTTTCCATTGTTACTTTTAAGGAAGGACAACACCCTGCAAACTTTCCAGAAGACACCACATCTTTTTGCTAATTAGAGCACACAACAAGGTATCCAATGCCAATGTTGTAACAATTCTTTTATAGAGTGTCAAAGGGACCCAAACTAGGCATTCCATGGTCTTGACCATCTAACGATAGTGATTGCCTCCCAACTTGAGGCCCACGTCTTTACTTTCATAGGCATTCTGTGGCAAATTTCAAACCAGAAAAAATGGTCACAAAGGACCTTTGTGCATAACCAAGCTATCAGTATCTATTGGTTGGGGAATCACCCCATACATGATCATTTGTCACTCATAACTTTCATAACGTTGATGTAGTTAGACCCAAGGCCTAAGCCAGCAAACATGGCTGCAGATTGAACACCATCTGCCACTCTACAGAAAATAAAAACCACCACACACCAGGACTCCCCAAGTTCTAGGGGAAGTTATAGGAGAAAAAAAAAACCTTTTGAACAAAGGTTTCCTCAAACACTCACTCAAACACCATAATCAGGGTGGATTATTTCCTTTAATGCATTTGCTCAAGGAGCACTTTGTAAGTTTGACCCTCTTCAAACCTGATGCAGAAGTGGTAATCTATAGACCTGTGCTTTTATGGTTGTGAGAGAGATCCACCACAGGCATACATAGGGTTCTGTATAACTAGGAAACCATCTTCATCAATTCTTGTGATCTAGGGGATGTCTTATGCCTCATCTGTAAAACCTAAATGCTCTTCTTCATGGAAGGATTCAATGTAATCCTTTTTCAAGAATAAGGAACTGCACTATGCATTTCCAGTGAGGGTTTCAGCCTGACTTTATTATCAAGAGAAATTTTAAACTCTACCTTCTTCAGGGAAGGCTTCAATCTAACCCTGCTATCAAAATATATTTTAAACTCTATTTTTTTCAGGAAAGGTTTCAATGCAATCGTCCATGAAAAATCAGCAATGCTACCTTTTTTCATGGGATTTTAAAAACTTAACCTTTTTCAAAAGTTTCGATGCAATGCCTCTTTAATGAACATTTGTAGTGTATTCTTTTCCAAAGAGAAGTTTCAACTGGACACATTTTTCAATGCATGTTTTGAACTCCACCTTATTCTGAAAAAGTTTCTATCCAACCTCTTTTCAAGGGTAACTTGCAATACAGCCATTTTCCAGTGAAATTTTCAACCTGACCTTTATTTCAAAGCATTTTTAAGCTCAACTTTCCTCTGGGAAGGTTCAATGCAGCAGATTTTTCAGGGAAAATTTTCACAGCTACCTTTTTACAGTAGTGAGGGTTTAAACGCTATCTTCTCCAGGGAAGCTTTCGATTTAACCCTTTTACAAGGGAAAATTTGCAGTGCAACCCTTTTTTCAAGGAAGGTTTTAGCCTGAACCATTTTCAGATAGTTTTTTTTTTATACTCTCCACTCTCCAGGGAGAATTCCAATTCAGTTACGTGTTCCATTTTTTTTTTTTCTGGGAAGGTTTCAGTGCAATCCCTTTTCCAGACAAATTTGCAGTACTAACTTTTCCCAATTGAGGTTTCAACCAGACTTTTTTTTTTTTTTTTTTCATGGGACGTTTTCATATCGGCCTTCTCTAAAGAAAGTTTCAATTCCTTTTCAAGAAATATTTTATACTATACCTTCTTCAGAGAAGGCATAGATGTAACTAATTTTCCGTAAATATTTGCAGTGCTACCATTTTACAAAGAAAGTTTTAAGGTGATCCACTTTTCAGGGGTTATTCTAAACTCTATCTTCTTTAAGGAAGGTTCCAGTCGTCTCCCATTTTCAAGCAAAAGTTAAGAGATGTGACTGCAAGATGGAACAAAGAAAGCGAAAATGCAGGTATAATAGAAGGCTAAAGAATGAATGTAACTCGGGACTCTTAAGGATATGGCAGAGACACCTAAATAATGCCTAGTGCAGTGTTTGAAGTCCACTTACATCATTACCCTCCTACTGGGCCTTCTCCAGGGAAAATTTCAACCCAATCCAGTTTTCCAAGGATATTTAAAACTTTACATTTTTTAAAAGAAGTTTCAATGCAATTCTTTTTCAGAAAATATTTGCAGTGCTAGTTTTTTTCAATGAAGCTTTTAAGCGGACCTCCTTTTTACAAGGGATGGTCTAAACTCTAATTTCTTCAGAGAAGGTTTCAGTTCAATTCCTTTTCAATGGAAATTTACAATGCTATCATTTTTAAATAAGATTTCGAACAGTATCCCTCTTAAAAGGATATTTTAAAGTCTAAACATTTTCTCAAAATGATTCAATGCAATCCCCTTTCAAGAAAAAAATTTAGTGCTACCTTTTTCTATACGAGGGGTGTCAGGAATTGTAGCACCTCTGTTGGTAGAGCAATCTATAGGGTGGCTATAGTACACTGCTTACAACTAGTCTTTCAAATAGACAAAAAGAATGGTCCCACTACCTTATGAGTCAGTTACTTGAGACAAACTATTCGGTTGCCCTCTTGGTGATGAAGCATGCAATGGCAATAGGCGTTGAGATAAGGGCCAAGATATTTGTACGACTTCAGCAGTCTCCTGCACCAGACTGCTTATTAGTTCAATGAGACTCCTTCACATCAGACATTAGATGGCTCTGTCAATATTTTAAGTTTAAACCTTTGCTAAAGCCTTCGTCCCACGTTAATGATTTAGCTAAGCAAGCACGTTGTTCTTAATGAGAGGAACAACGAATATTAATCAATTGGGATCTACTTGGACAAATAAAATTTACATGGTTTACATATTGACATGGATGGGTGTATCGGTAGGTGTATCATTTTTATTGACATGACAGTCACATCCTTGTAAGATAACTCAAGTACACTGTTCACCACTGGCAATTAAATTTTCAATTGCAGACTCAAAGCACCACACTCTCGCCAAGCATCTTGAATGATGAGCTAAACCAAGTAATTGGTCCCACTGTACATATCATGGGTTAGTCACGTTAGAGAAAAATTATTTTATGCTTCCATGAGTATAAACCATGCACTTGGCATAGGCATTAAAGTAAAAGCTATGATACTTACTTCTATGACTCTTGGCAGTCCCCTACAACGGCCGGACATCGAGATCTTCCCTCACTATCCCGCATTAGACTCCCCAATCAAGTCTATGAGTTTAGACCCTGCCAAAGCCTTTAAATCGCCTTAATAATTCAGATGGACAAATATTTTGTTCCTCATTTTCATTAATTTGTCATATCTATTCATCATTATTGGGGAACATTGAAAGCTGGTGTGAAGTTCTAGCTAGAATATAGACGCATCAGCGATGCGATGTGACCTCTCTTTCTCGCCCTGAGTTTGTTCTCGTTTAAATTCGTAGATGTAAATTTTGAAGTAGTAGTAATTCTTATGGAGGAACACAAGTAAAAATAAAATAACACCATGACCGAAAATTGCCCTTCATGTGGATCTGCGAAAGAAAAGGACAAAGAGTGGATAGGATGCAAATTTTGTGATAATTTCTACCACAAGTGTCCCTGTAGACATAACTCCAGCGATGTTAACTTAAAGAACATGAAATGACTTTCCCCTGAGTGTGCAGATGAAGCCAAAACAGCCATGACAAATATATAAAAAAATGGAGAAAGCTAAAGATGAGGAATTTCACTGTAACCTAAGTGAAATTAAATAAGAATCGCTCACTTGGCAAATCATCTCGCTTCGCTTACTGGGGATGCAGCAAATTCCACTAAGACCACTGACCCGAAAATAACTGATCTCACTGAGAAGGTGGATAATGAAGCGAATAATATGGAATGAGTTAAGTTAACGTTTCAATCACTGATGGCCATAAAAATGAGAAAACGACACACGCTGACAAATTTAAGAAAAATCCCTACTTGTAATTAAATCGACTAAACTAATGCATCAACTACAATCAATGGCAGGAAACGTCGAGGTTGAACATGCACTAAAGGATACTGCATAGGCTACCCATTCCTAATAAGATGTCAACTTCAAATGGAAATGTTGTTGTATACTTTGATGATGAAAAGATCAGAGAGGAAGTATAGCAAACAAGATTAAAATTATGGTTGCCGACACCGAGACTAGGGAAATTAATACCACCCCCCTCAAAAAAAAAAAAAAAAAAAAAAAAAAAATACATTCAACGTATACAATGATGTAGATGGAATATTAAATGCTTTGACTCAAAGGAATCATTGTATGGACCATAATCATTATGCAGAAGAGAAGATAAGTCTGGTATTCAAGAAAAGTGAAGCAGGTGGGACTACCCACTAGGCCTACTTATTGAAATGTGATCCTGAACCTGAAGTTCGGGAGGCTATTTATGATAATGGTGACAAAATTAAGTTGCGATGGAGTACTAATAACATACGTGAAAGGACGTAACATGTAATCACCTACTGCCACTGTCAAAGGTATAGGCATTTTGAAAAAGATTGCAAATTCACGACTGATGATAAAATGTGGGGAAATTTTCAGAAAATTACGCCTCCAAGGAATGTAACTCAACATATAAAATCTATAAATTGTACCAAATTGAACAAACCAGACAATCATATAGGGGATTCAAGAAATCGCAAAGCTTATGATTTTAAATAAAAGAGATTAGCTGAAAATACTGACCATGAATACTAAGGATGTAAGCTTTGTAAATATCCATTCCGTTGGTAACAAAATTGAAATTCGAAAATTGATAAATGATAAATATTTCGTTCAAGAAAAAAATAAGACCTTGTTCGTTATGTGTTAGATAATGATGATTTGACATTAAACACCAGTTATGCAGAGTAATGCGCAAAATACCCAAGAATGTATATGATGAATTGAACGTGCATGTCATGTAGTGGGTAGGATTCCCCTGCCTGATAGGACCAGGGAAGCCGCCCTTAGAATAAAGTAAGATGGAGTAGGCCTAACTTAAGTAGGTCCATAGTGATTTTTTTTTTTTTTGCACATCCATTATCCCAAATGTTCTGACACTGCATCACAAACCCATAAACCTATGTCTATCGCCCTATCGGGTAGCATTGATTATAAGCCAGCTTGGTTTAATCTTCAAATACCCTTGTTGCACCGTAGAAAATCTTTGTAAAGGTCTTCTTTTTTTTTTTTAGAAAAATAATACTTAATCTTAATGTTTGGTGCTCGAAGGAATACATGATCATACACGTCGAGCTGTTAAAAATAGTAAAAAAAGAAAAAAGAAAAAAATAGAGCCACAAATCATCTAAATATAATGAAAACGAAGAGAGAGTTTTTACAAATATTAGTGCATACTACTACTACTACTACAGGCTTAATGTTGACAAAATTCAACTTTTATCTTTCTCTACCTTATTACCCCTTAAAGTTTACTACTGGTTAAAAGAGGTTAAGGTAATTATGTCGAAAATTTGTTGATAATAGCATTATACTATACTTTATTGGCAAATGCGTGAACTATACTTAATGCATTTCTTACCATTATTTCTGACTCAAATAACTTGTTTCAGTTTCTCTCCAATAGCCTATAACAATCGTCAGTTTTTAGGGGGATGAGTAAATAACAAAAAAATGCATACATTACTCCAGTTTGTAAAGGAAGTACTATATTTATAACAATTTAGAAACTTATGTATGATGACAGATAACTAAGAATACAGCAGTGTAAGGAGGGTTTGCAGGGGGGCGTTAGCCCCTCCCGTTAGGAAAGTAGGTAAGGACGCGGCTTTTAGGTTGGGTTAAGGGGTAGGTAAGGACACGGCTTTTAGGTTGGGTTAAGGGGTAGGTAAGGACACGGCTTTTAGGTTGGGTTAAGGGGTAGGTAAGGACACGGCTTTTAGGTTGGGTTAAGGGGTAGGTAAGGACACGGCTTTTAGGTTGGGTTAAGGGGTAGGTAAGGACACGGCTTTTAGGTTGGGTTAAGGGGTAGGTAAGGACACGGCTTTTAGGTTGGGTTAAGGGGTAGGTAAGGACACGGCTTTTAGGTTGGGTTAAGGGGTAGGTAAGGACACGGCTTTTAGGTAAGGTTAAGGGATATGGACACCAACTAAACTAGCCTTCACCCCTTAACCTAACCTAAAAGCCGTGTCCTTACCTACGTACCTTACGGGAGGGGCTAATCGCCCCCTGCGAACCCTCCTTACACTGCAGTATTCTCAGTCAGCTGTCATCATACATACAGGTGGCCGCTATTATACATACACCCCGAAACATATGTAATACATGTGTCACTAACAAATTTCCAGCAAATACTTAAATATACAGTGAACCCTCGCTACTTCGCGGTTCGACCATCGCGGATTCACCACTTCGCGGATTTTTTTCATAACCCATGTATATACATATATCGCGGATTTTCCAGATATATCGAAAATACCGCGATGTGACCGATGGTGCGAGATTGGAGAAAGTAAGGAAAATTGAATCGTGATTGATTTTCAATATAAATGAAACTTTGAGGAGCAACAAAGATATCATTTGTTAGAGAGATAGAGAGAGGTAAGGAATGGGAGGTAGTGAAAAGTAGCCCACAGAGAGAGAGAGAGAGAGAGAGAGAGAGAGAGAGAGAGAGAGAGAGAGAGAGAGAGAGAGAGAGAGTGAGAGAGAAAGAGAGAGAGAGAGAGAGAGGGGGTTTAAATGTAATAAACAAAAAAAATTTGATAGGTTATAACACATTGGTGCTTATGTAATATCAACTGTATACTGTAGACGGTTTGAATAAGTTAAGAAATGGTATAAATGATACTTTGTTAGTGTATTCGTACACACTCAAGAGCGGCAGCTAGATGACAGCTGATCTAATCACAGCCAAAAGTAAAAAAAAAAAGAAGTCAACAATACTCGATTTTTAAAACAAACCCGAAATTTAAAAACAAAAGTACACGCTTTCTTAATGGGTAATTAACTATTTAAAGAGTGGCAATTTTCTAGAATAAAATGATATTTCCCAAAAAATAGTGGTTTGCTGATGAAATCAGATGCCTTATTTTTAGCTATGATTGAAATGGATGTAGACTCGGCCTAATTATTTCGTTTCGTATTTAATTGACACTAACAAAACTAATTTTAGTTTCTTCATCTAAATGTAAGTATTGTATAACACGAAGAGATAGAGAGAGAGAGAGAGAGAGAGAGAGAGAGAGAGAGAGAGAGAGAGAGAGAGAGAGAATCAGCTGTTGTACTCAAATGGCGTGTTTTTGTTTCGTGAGAATTTCATCGCCACGACTTTAACAACAACATACTGTACTGAACTTTACAGTATTATACAGACTACTGTAATATGATAAAGTAAAATATTTGTAATCTATTTTATATGAAATGGGGCTATTTTTTTTTTGTTTAAAATTTACATTTACGTATGTAAAACAACTCTCTCTCTCTCTCTCTCTCTCTCTCTCTCTCTCTCTCTCTCTCTCTCTCGTAGATTGTTTTCCTGCTTTGCTACGTATGTATGATTTTATATAGATACGGTAAATAATATTTGTAATAACATATTTTTCAATATTAATCTTACCCGATGATCATGTAGCTGTCAACTCCGTTGCCCGACAGAAATCTACGGTCGGGATACGCCAGCGATCGCTATCCAGGTGGGGGTGTACACAACAGCGCCATCTGTGAGTAGGTACTCAAGTACTTCTTGTCAACAAGAACTCAATTTTTCCTCTGTCGTGCCGCCGGCAAGACCTACTTGGATACGCTGTTGATTTTGGAGTCTTTGTTCACGATTTGGTGATGTATTTGCTCTAAAGTTATAGCCTTCGCTATTCAGGAAGCTTTATCCTTAGCTTAGCAAGCTTTTGGAATTAATTTGGTTCATTGGTTAACGAACTTTGCTTAATTTTGGAATCCCCCCTTGACTACTTCTAAATTCAAGATGTCTGACCAGTCCCAAGTTCCTAAATACAGGCAGTGTAGTGTTAGGACTTGTACTAGGCGTCTTCCGAAGGCCTCTATTGATCCTCACACCGTATGTTCCAATTGTAGGGGTAAATCCTGTCAATTGGAAGATCGATGTGGGGAATGTGCTGGGCTTTCGGAATTCGATTTTAACGAATTCCTTAGATATGCACGTAGGTTAGAGAAGGAGAGAGATAGGAGGAGTTCTTCTCGCTCTGTGGATTTTTCCTCTCCCCATGCCCCTCAACCTTTTCCTTCCCCTGTGGTGGTGACTCCCGAACTTGCTACGAGTGCTCAGCCTGTAATGGCTGATATGTTGCGTGCCATTCAGGCTCTCGGTGATAAGGTGGAGTCATTAGTTAGTGAACGTAATCAGCTCTTGGCAGATGTCAGAGAGCTGAAAGCGAAGAGTGCAGTGGGAAGTGTTAGTGCTAGTGATGTGCAAAGTGTCAGTGTCAGTGTTGCGCATGAGGGTACATCTGTGCGTGCCAGTCGTCCTCCCAGTCCGGGACCTCTTGCAAGCTCCCAAGCCCAGGGGAGAAGCAATGTCGAAGGACCAAAGGGTTCGGCAGGCCTTGATCGGCGCACGGATGTATCCTCAGTGGTTGCGGACGTATCTGTTAAGGATCGTCCCATCCACATACAGACGAATGAGCCCTTACATTCCTCGTCTGTGGAAGAGGTTTCCAGGAGGAAACGGTGGACCAAGGTCTCACGACCGCTCAAACGTAAGGTCCCTTCCGAGCGAGTCCAACAGCCCAGGTGTAGCCGCTGGGTTAGTTCGGACTCGCCGCAGTCATCTGATGACTGCACACCTCCCAAGAGAGGTAGAGTGGTCCCTCAACAGGCTACTGCTCCGTCTGTTGTTGCTCCAACCACAGTAGACCCTAAGTGGTCTATGCTGCAGACTATGCAGTCTCAGCTTGCGGCATTCATGCAGGAGTATCATGCCGAAAAGGTTAACACCTCTCCTGTTAACCTACAACCCGCAGAGGTTGTGCGCTCGGCAGATACTGCGGCTGCCTGCTCCCACACACCACCTGTGAGAGCTCCTCCACCAATGCGCAGTCCTCCCTGCCAGACGCATGTTCTTGCTGCACCATCTGCTAACATGCGTGAGCTGCCGCATCAGGAGTTGCCGGGTTCCAGCACCATGCGGCATTCTCCTCAGCCCATGCAGCATGCTCTGCATACCTTAAAGCATGCTCCGCATACCATGCAGCATGAGCCGCATACCTTACAGCATGCTCTGCATACCATACCGCATGCTCCTCAACCCACCGCAGCCCCGCCCACACACCAGCCCTCTGCTTTTGTTGTTGCCTCCTCGCAGACCCTCCAGCAGCGGCATGATGTTGGATCCGCAGGTACGCATGCACCCGTTCTGCCGGATTCAGCCGTTCAGCTTTCTGCTCTGCCTTTGCCACTTACAACTCAGCTTTCGGATGATGGTGTATCGGATGATGAAGCTGCACATCTGGATGACCCTCACTCTGATATTGAAGGACACAAGTCTACGCCTCCATCCTTAGACTTTCGCAAAGTCCTTGCCTTGTTCAGGGACTTGTATCCTGAGCAGTTTGTGTCTGCAACCCCTCGTTCTCCTCCCTCCGAGTTTGCTCTGGGCATGCAGTCTGCTGCGCCTGCCTTCACCAAGCTTGTTCTCGCCAGATCATCTAGGAGAGCTTTGAGGGTTATGGGGGACTGGTTGCATTCCAAGAAGCAACTGGGAAGGACTTCGTTTGTCTTTCCACCTCCCAAGCTTGCTTCTAAGTCGAGCGTCTGGTATGCCACGGGAGAGGAACCCGGCTTGGGGGTTCCTGCCTCTGCCCAGGCCGACTTCTCAAGTCTGGTTGACTCTCCCCGCAGGTTGGCTATGAGACGTTCGAAGATCTGCTGGTCCTTTTCCGACTTAGATCATCTGTTAAAGGGAGTCTTTCGTGCCTTCGAGATATTCAACTTCCTCGATTGGTGTTTGGGAGCCTTAAGCAGGAAGACTTCCCCTTCAGATAAGGACTCGGCCATGCTGATCATGTCTAGCATGGACAAGGCAATTCGGGATGGGTCTGGCCAACTTGCGGCTTCGTATGTCTCAGGAGTCCTTAAGAAGAGAGAACATCTTTGCTCCTTCTTATCAGCTGGTATCACTCCTTGCCAGAAGTCAGAGCTGTTGTTTGCTCCTCTCTCCAAGTGTCTGTTTCCGGAGGAGCTTATTAAGGGGATGGCTGCCTCGCTTATCCAGAAGGATACTCATGATCTGATGGCATCTTCTGCACGTAAGGCTAAAACCTTACCTTCCGTGCCTAGACCCTTCCGCCCTGCAGCAGTTGACACACCTGCTTCTAGGTTCATCCCGCCCTTTCGTGGCAGAGCCTCCAGCAGAGGAGGTACCCGTGCAGACAGTCAGCGTGGCAAGTCCAAGAAGGGTTCCAAGTCCGCAAAAAGCAAGTTTTGACTCCCTTCCTCTCCAGACAGCAGTAGGAGCCAGACTCAAGACCTTCTGGCAAGCTTGGGAGAGCAGAGGTGCAGACGTTCAGTCTGTGAAGTGGCTAAGGGAGGGATACAGAATTCCGTTCTGCCTCAATCCCCCTCCAGCTACATCTCCCATCAACCTCTCTCCCAACTACAAGGAGAAGGACAAGAGGCTAGCGTTGCATCAAGAGGTGTCGCTCTTGCTACAAAAGGAAGCGGTGGTCATAGTCCGGGATCATCAATCCCCGGGCTTTTACAACCGTCTCTTCCTGGTAGCCAAGAAGACAGGAGGTTGGAGACCGGTGCTGGACGTCAGTGCTCTCAATGCTTTTGTCACCAAGCAGACGTTCACGATGGAGACGACGAAGTCGGTCCTAGCAGCGGTCAGGCAGGAGGACTGGATGGTCTCGTTAGACCTGAAAGACGCATACTTTCACGTCCCCATCCATCCAGACTCCCAACCTTTCCTAAGATTCGTCTTTGGAAAGGTTGTGTTCCAGTTCCAAGCCCTGTGCTTTGGCCTAAGCACGGCACCTCTTGTGTTTACCAGACTGATGAGGAATATTGCGAAATTCCTTCACTTGGCAGACATCAGAGCCTCCCTCTATTTAGACGACTGGCTTTTAAGAGCTCCCACAAGTCGTCGCTGTCTGGAGAATCTCAGATGGACTATGGATCTGACCAAGGAACTGGGCCTCCTGGTCAATTTAGAGAAGTCCCAGCTCGTCCCATCTCAGACCATTGTCTACCTGGGTATGGAGATTCAGAGTCGAGCTTTTCGGGCTTTTCCGTCGGCCCCAAGGATCAATCAAGCCCTAGAATGCATCCAGAGCATGCTGAGAAGGAACCGATGCTCAGTCAGGCAGTGGATGAGTCTAACAGGGACACTTTCATCGCTGGCCCTGTTCATCGAGTTAGGGAGACTCCACCTCCGCCCCCTTCAGTATCATCTAGCTGCTCACTGGATAAAGGACATGACGCTAGAGACGGTCTCAGTTCCTGTTTCCGAAGAGATGAGGTCTACTCTAACGTGGTGGAAGAACAGCATTCTTCTCAAGGAAGGTCTACCATTGGCTGTTCAGACCCCCGACCACCGTCTCTTCTCGGACGCATCGGACACGGGCTGGGGTGCGACACTGGACGGACAGGAATGCTCGGGAACATGGAATCAGGAGCAAAGGACACTTCACATCAATTGCAAGGAGTTGTTGGCGGTTCATCTGGCCTTGATAAACTTCAAGTCCCTCCAGCTAAACAAGGTGGTGGAGGTGAACTCCGACAACACCACAGCCTTGGCTTACATCTCCAAGCAGGGAGGGACGCATTCGAGGAAGTTGTTCGAGATCGCAAGGGACCTCCTCATTTGGTCAAAAGATCAAAAGCTCACGCTGGTAACGAGGTTCATTCAGGGCGATATGAATGTCATGGCAGATCGCCTCAGTCGGAAGGGTCAGGTCATCCCCACAGAGTGGACCCTTCACAAGAATGTTTGCAGCAGACTTTGGGCCCTGTGGGGTCAACCAACCATAGATCTGTTCGCTACCTCGATGACCAAGAGGCTCCCGTTGTATTGTTCTCCGATTCCAGACCCAGCAGCAGTTCACGTGGATGCCTTTCTGCTGGATTGGTCCCATCTCGACCTGTATGCATTCCCGCCGTTCAAGATTGTCAACAGGGTACTTCAGAAGTTCGCCTCTCACAAAGGGACACGGCTGACGTTGGTTGCTCCCCTCTGGCCCGCGAGAGAATGGTTCACCGAGGTACTGCAATGGCTGGTCGACGTTCCCAGGACTCTTCCTCTAAGAGTGGACCTTCTGCGTCAACCTCATGTAAAGAAGGTACATCCAAACCTCCACGCTCTTCGTCTGACTGCCTTCAGACTATCGAAAGACTCTCAAGAGCTAGAGGCTTTTCGAAGGAGGCAGCCAGAGCGATTGCCAGAGCAAGGAGGACATCCACTCTAAGAGTCTATCAGTCTAAATGGGAAGTCTTCCGAAGCTGGTGCAAGGCCAATGCAGTTTCCTCAACCAGTACCACTGTAACCCAGATTGCTGACTTCCTGTTACATCTAAGGAACGTAAGATCCCTATCAGCTCCTACGATCAAGGGTTACAGAAGTATGTTGGCAGCGGTTTTCCGCCACAGAGGCTTGGATCTTTCCACCAACAAAGATCTACAGGACCTCCTTAGGTCTTTTGAGACCTCAAAGGAACGTCGGTTGTCCACTCCAGGCTGGAATCTAGACGTGGTCCTAAGGTTCCTGATGTCATCAAGATTTGAACCGCTCCAATCAGCCTCTTTTAAGGACCTCACATTAAAAACTCTTTTCCTGGTGTGCTTAGCAACAGCTAAAAGAGTAAGTGAGATCCACGCCTTCAGCAGGAACATAGGTTTCACATCTGAAACGGCTACATGTTCCTTGCAGCTCGGTTTTTTGGCTAAAAACGAGCTTCCTTCCCGTCCTTGGCCTAAATCGTTCGAGATCCCAAGCCTGTCCAACCTGGTGGGGAACGAACTGGAGAGAGTACTTTGCCCAGTTAGAGCTCTTAGGTACTATCTAAGAAGGTCAAAGCCATTACGAGGACAATCAGATGCCTTATGGTGTGCTATCAAGAAGCCTTCGCTACTAATGTCTAAGAACGCAGTTTCTTACTACATCAGGCTTCTGATTAGAGAAGCACATTCTCATCTGAAGGAAGAAGACCTTGCTTTGCTGAAGGTAAGGACACATGAAGTGAGAGCTGTGGCTACTTCAGTGGCCTTCAAACAGAACCGTTCTCTGCAGAGTGTTATGGATGCAACCTATTGGAGAAGCAAGTCAGTGTTCGCATCATTCTATCTCAAAGATGTCCAGTCTCTTTACGAGAACTGCTACACCCTGGGACCATTTGTAGCAGCGAGTGCAGTAGTAGGTGAGGGCTCAGCCACTACATTCCCATAATCCCATAACCTTTTTAACCTTTCTCTTGAATACTTTTTATTGTTGTTCTTTGGGTTGTACGGTTGGCTAAGAAGCCTTCCGCATCCTGGTTGATTTGGCGGGTGGTCAATTCTTTCTTGAGAAGCGCCTAGGTTAGAGGTTGTGATGAGGTCCTTTAGTATGGGTTGCAGCCCTTTATACTTCAGCACCTAAGAGTCGTTCAGCATCCTAAGAGGACCGCTAGGCTCAGTAAGGAAGACGTACTTAAAAAAGGCAGAGTAATGGTTCAAGTCGACTTCCTTACCAGGTACTTATTTATTTTATGTTTGTTATTTTGAATAACTGATAAAATGAAATACGGGATACTTAGCTTCTTTGTTAACATGTATGCTGGTCTCCACCCACCACCCTGGGTGTGAATCAGCTACATGATCATCGGGTAAGATTAATATTGAAAAATGTTATTTTCATTAGTAAAATAAATTTTTGAATATACTTACCCGATGATCATGAATTAAAGGACCCACCCTTCCTCCCCATAGAGAACCAGTGGACCGAGGAGAAAATTGAGTTCTTGTTGACAAGAAGTACTTGAGTACCTACTCACAGATGGCGCTGTTGTGTACACCCCCACCTGGATAGCGATCGCTGGCGTATCCCGACCGTAGATTTCTGTCGGGCAACGGAGTTGACAGCTACATGATCATCGGGTAAGTATATTCAAAAATTTATTTTACTAATGAAAATAACATTTTATTAAAGCTTTTACTGTAATATCATTATTTATCACTTTCATCATGCGCGTTAAATTCCTTAGTTTGTTTACTGAGCGTACTTTATGACGCCGTCGTTTCAGGCGGCGTCATAAAGAAAAACATTTCATTTGGAAGTCCTAAGAAAAATTAAGTAAAACATTAGTAATAACCAAATCAACATACTGTACTGAATAATCAATATAATCGATGCAGAAACTAACCTATACACAGATGTGTAAATGTGTTTGTTTCTTCATTATAATCAGAGATAAATGTAAACAAAACATTGGTTGCCATTTTTTATCGCGCTTTTTGGCGTGTTTAGGAAACGCATGATATAAAGTCGCCCTTAATATTTGTGCCTGTTTTAGTTTAGGGTACGTTAGTACATGCATTAAGTGTTCTGTACATTAAAGGGTAGTTTGTTAACAGTACTACGTACAAGGGAAGGTTTTAAAAGTCTGAATATACATGTTAAATAAATAGGTAAATATGGTGTCACTACTTCGCGGATTTTCACCTATCGCGGCCGGGTCTGGAACCTATCTACCGCGATAAACGAGGGTTCACTGTAAACAAAGTTACAGGTTTACAGTCGAACCTAACCTGGCATAATGTAACTAGCTATTGTTCTCTATGGTAAATTTGCTCGGCAAGAGAGCTAATTACATCGGTGTCCGGTAAATTGTTCGAAAACCAAATCCTTGAAATCAATTGTTCGAAAACCAAATCCTCGGAATCAATTGCTCAAAAAATTATTTCTCGAATTAACATTTCCTTGAAAGACAGATTGCTCGAAAGCAAATGACTTCAAGTATTTTGTTTTCAAGCATTTGAACTGGAGAAAGAGACATTGAAAATAAAAGTAATTGTTTGGTTAAATAAATATTACAAACTGTAATTCTTAAATTTTTTTGTATTTACAATTAAAAAATAAAACAAAATAACATTTGTTCACTACTAAAATTCATGAATTCTGGAAAAATTGCTTTTTCTGTTAAATATTCAAATGTGGCTATGACACTGGATACTGTTATAAATACATATACAGATAAGAGACGATTTTTGAGAGAAAATTTGGCATCAGTGTCAGACATAGCTTTTACACCACTCACTTGAATTTTTCTATTAAGGCTTTGACACAAATGATAAAAGCTGCCACTCGACTCCCTACTCTTGGTAAGGGAGAAGATGAACTTAAGAAAATTCGTAGTTCTGGTAAGCTTTGGGGCGTGGCTGCAGCTCATGTGGTTTGGCCACCCTTATTATAAGCTTCTAAGGATCTCTCAAAACTCTGTAGAGAAGATTTAAGCTTAGAGACCCCATGTCATATGGCAAACTTGGTTCCTAGGAACATGCTGGCAATTTTAGACTTTCTTCTTCCAACATTCTTGCCTCTCGGCTTAGGGGAATAGCTTTCTCAACTCTAGGCTCCCTCCAACGGGTATATAGAATGCGCCTGTTCATACTTCATCATACTGAATAGTGAACTGGGACCTGGCTCCTCCATTTCTTGCTGTGTGGAATTGACAATCTTCTGAATATGAGTGTCGCTTGAAGATAGGGTTTCAGGTAATTCCCGACGTGAAAAATTGAAGGGAGGTTCTTGCTGTATAGAATGATATTCTTTTCTAACTCCCGTCGGGAGGAGAGTCAGCAACATCGAAATCTCTTTTAAGTTTCCTGCAATGAGAAACATAACTCTCCCATTGGGAGGGAGGCCACTCCCTGCAATAGTTACATGGAGATTTTCTTGAATATCTCTTTGTCTAGGCAAGAGGAACACATAGGGTGTGTGTCTATTTCCGCCCGGCTCATAGGGACCCCACAATTGTTGCTATTGCGTCTTGGGCAAAAACATAAATAATGAGATTTACTGGACATAAGCAATCACGCGTAACTCACAGTTAATGAATAGTCATACAAATGACTTTGAATTAAGGATAAAACATAAGTCAATAGAGCTAAACACTAAAAGAGTAAATGAGATGAATGCGAAAGGCTCGATTGTAGTGAGGAAGTGAGAGAACAACTTCTTCTCTTCGTGACCAACTGTATTGGGGGGAGACGCTGTGAGCAACCTTCCGCTTGCACCCTGCGCATGCGCTGCGTTTATCCAGCACAAAGCATGACGCAATCAACCAAATGTTTGATAGGCCAGCTGTAGAAAACTTGATTAGTAGTAACCCCATTTACAGTAAATGACTCTGGTTTGTATAGATAGGAAAAATACAAATTATATAAAATTTGTAACATTTTAAGATTTTTTTTTTACTTATACTATAGTAAGTTTATATATTGATAAATTATTGGGGATATAATAAAGGCTTGAGGGATTATATTATCTTTATAATTAAAATAAGCTTGTTTATTCTGTTAAAAGTTTATGTTAATTGTTTCTCTTGAAACAAAGTTTTCAATATTAAACTTACCCGATAATCATGTAGCTGTCAACTCCGTTGCCCGACAGAATTCTACGGGAGGGATACGCCAGCTATCACTATACTAGAAGGGGGTGTACTCACCAGCGCCACCTGTGGCTAGGTACTACAGTACTTCTTGTTGACACCTCCTCAATTTTTCCTCTGTCGTGCTTCCGGCAAGACGTTCTGGGATACGCTTATAATCTTGGAGTATTGTTCACGGCTTTTGGTGAAGTATTTCTCTCAGATTTCGGCTGTCGCTATACTGGAAACTTCTCTATTAGCTTAGATAGCTTTTATTTAGTTCTGTTTAATGGTTAACGATCTTTTTGCTTGATTTGGAATCCCCCTTGACTAACTCTTTGATTCAAGATGTCTGACCTTTCACAAGCCCCACCCCATAGACGATGTAGGTCTTGTAATAGGCGTATTCCGAAGGCCTCGGTAGATCCTCATACCGCTTGTTCTGACTGTAGGGAAAGACCCTGTCAGTTGGAAGATCGATGTGAGGAATGCGCCGGTCTTTCGGAACTTGAATTTGTTCGATTCCTGAAATATTCAACCAAGTTAGAGAGAGAGAGAGTTAGGAGGAGTTCTTCTCGCTCTTCACTTTTTTCCTCACCTCATGATCCTCTTCCTTTTCCTCCCCCTGTAGTGGCTACCCCCGAACCTACTATTAGTACTCAACCTGATATGTCCGTTGTTTTGCGTGCCATTCAGGCTTTAGGTGACAAAGTGGAATCGGTGGTTAGTGATCATAAGTCTCTTATGGCAGAAGTCAAAGAACTTAAGGTCAAAAGTGCAGTGGGAGGTGATAGTGCCAGTGCTGTGACAAGTGCTAGTGTCAGTGCGGTGCCAAGTGCTAGTGTCAGTGTCAGTGTGGTGCGTGAGGGTACTTCTGTGCGTGCCAGTCGTCCTCCCAGTCCGGGACCTCTTGCAAGCTCCCAAGCCCAGGGGAGAAGCAATGTCGAAGGGCAAAAGGGTTCGGCAGGCCTTGATCGGCGCACAGAAGTATCCTCGGTGGTTGCGGGCGTGTCTTACAGAGACCGTCACTCCCACCCGCAGACGATTGAGCCCGTCTTTTACTCGTCTGCTGAAGAAATGTCAGGGAGAAAACGCTGGACTCAGGTCTCAAGACCTCTCAAACGCAAAGTCCAGACCTCAAGAGCTCTACAACCTGGTTGCAGTCATTGGATTAGCTCTGACTCTCCGCAGTCATCAGGTGACTGCACACCTCCTAAGAGGGGTAAGGTAATGCCGCAACAGACCTCATCTTCTGTTAAGGCTTTGCCTCAGCAGACCTTAGCGTCTGCCGACCCCAAGTTGTCTTTACTGCAGTCCATGCAGTCACAGCTTGCGGTCTTAATGCGTGAGTGTCAGGCTGAGAAGGTTACACCTCCTCCTGCGATTGCTCCGCCTAACCACAGTCCAGTCTGCCAGGCGTACGAAGTTGAGGCTCCTCAGGATACCTTACCGCGTACTGAGTTGCCAGTTACCAGCGGTGTGCAGCAACCTCCGCCTTCCTTAAGGCAACCTCAGCAATGGGAGCAGGAAGCTTATGCCTTACTTCCTCCGCTTCCGCTTACGGTTCCACCAGCGAGGCAACAATCTCTTGAGGTACGACAACCTCTTCCAGCCATGAGGCAGCCACCTCAGCTCTCGCTGCAGCAACCTCAACCCTCCTCAAGGCGAGAGCCTCAACACCTTAAGCTAGCACCTCAGGAACCTCAACTCGCGAGACAAGAACTGCGTTCTGCGCAGCCGCTACCTCAACTCTCGCAGCTCACACCTCAGGAACCTCAACTCGTTCCTCAGGAACCTGCTACTGCGCATCCGCAACCCTTACAGCAAGCGCAACTCTTGAGACAAGAAACTCATGCCAGGAGTCAGCCACCTCAGCCTATGCGCCTACCTTCCACTACTCTTCTTGACCAGTCCTTGCAGCCTGAACCTCAGGTTTTAACTCAGCAACAGAGACTTGAGGATGAAACCACAAGCGTTTATGCACCCGCTTGTTCAGATTCTGCTGTTCAGCATACCACTGTTACATTACCTCTCACTTCGCTACACTCTGGTGATGAGGTTTCTGAGGAGGAAGCTGCGCACCTGGATCCCTCATCAGACGTGGAAGAAACCAAGTCTTCTCCTCTACCCATTGACTTTCGTAAGGTCCTGGCTCTTTTCAGAGAGGTATACCCGGACCATTTTGTCTCTGCTACCCCCCGCTCTCCTCCATCTGAGTTTTCGCTGGGCATGCAGCCTGTTAAGTCAACTTATACTAAGCTCGTCTTTGCTAGGTCCTCTAAGAGAGCTTTAAGAATTTTAGGGGAGTGGTTGCAGTCTAAACAGCAACTAGGGAAGACTTCCTTTATGTTCCCACCTACTAAGCTCACTTCTAAAGCGGGCGTATGGTATGCCACAGGAGAGGAACCAGGCTTGGGAGTACCTGCCTCTGCCCAGGCTGACTTCTCAAGTTTGGTCGACTCTCCTCGTAGAACAGCAATGAGGCGCTCTAAGGTTTGCTGGACCTTCTCAGACCTAGACCACTTCCTAAAGGGTGTATTTCGTGCCTTTGAGATGTTCAATTTTCTAGACTGGTGCCTGGGGGCCCTTAGCAAGAAGACCTCCCCTGCGGACAAGGACTCGGCCATGCTTTTAATGTCCTGCATGGATAAAGCAATTAGGGATGGATCTGGCGAGCTTGCTTCAATGTTTGTGTCAGGAGTTCTTAAGAAAAGGGAGCAACTTTGCACCTTTCTTTCTTCCAGCATCACACCTTGTCAAAGGTCTCAACTCCTTTTCGCTCCGCTCTCTAAGTTCTGGTTTCCCGAAGAGCTTATCAAGGACTTGTCTGCGGCCCTGATTCAAAAGGACACTCATGATCTTGTGGCCTCTTCAGCTCGTAAGACTAAGGTTGCTCCCTCAGTCCCCAGGACTTGTCGCACCCCAGTGGCTGATACTCCTGCTACAAGGTTTATTCCGCCCTTTCGTGGTAGAGCCCCCAGCCGAGGAAGCTCCCGTCCAGACTCTTCCAGGAGCAAGTCTAGGAAAGGTTCCAAGACTTCAAAAGGCAAACACTGACTCTCCTCCTCTCCAGACAGCAGTAGGAGCCAGACTCAAGATCTTCTGGCAAGCCTGGGAAAAGAGAGGTGCAGACGCCCAGTCTGTCAGGTGGCTGAGGGAGGGTTACAGGATACCATTCTGCCGCAAACCCCCTCTGACCACTTCTCCCATCAACCTCTCTCCCAACTACAAGGAAAAGGACAAGAGGCTAGCGTTGCACCAGGAGGTGTTGCTCCTGTTACAGAAGAAGGCAGTGGTTATAGTCCGGGACCATCAATCCCCGGGCTTCTACAACCGTCTCTTTCTGGTGGCCAAGAAGACAGGAGGTTGGAGACCGGTGCTGGACGTCAGCGCGCTCAATGCTTATGTCACCAAGCAGACGTTCACTATGGAGACGACGAAGTCGGTCCTAGCAGCGGTCAGGCAGGAGGACTGGATGGTCTCGTTGGATCTGAAAGATGCTTACTTTCACGTTCCTATTCATCCAGACTTCCAACCTTTCCTGAGATTCGTTTTTGGAAAGGTTGTGTACCAATTCCAAGCCCTGTGTTTTGGCCTAAGCACAGCTCCTATGGTGTTTACGCATCTGATGAGGAATATTGCAAAATTCCTCCACTTATCGGACATCAGAGCCTCCCTTTATTTAGACGACTGGCTGTTGAGAGCCTCCACGAGTCGTCGCTGTCTGGAGAGTCTCAACTGGACTTTGGACTTGATCAAGGAACTGGGTCTGTTAGTCAACTTAGAAAAGTCCCAGCTCATTCCCTCCCAATCCATTGTTTACCTGGGAATGGAGATTCGGAGTCAGGATTTTCGGGCTTTTCCATCGGCCCCAAGGATAAGCCAAGCCCTAGATTGCATCCTGAGCATGCTGAAGAGGAGCAGTTGCTCGGTGAGACAGTGGATGAGTCTCACAGGGACCCTTTCATCGTTAGCCCTGTTCGTCGAGCTAGGGAGACTCCACCTCCGCCCTCTCCAATTCCATCTAGCAGCTCATTGGGACAAGGATTTGACGCTCGAAGCAGTCTCTATCCCGGTCACCAAAGAGATGAAGACCACTCTCTTGTGGTGGAAGACCAACCTCCTTCTCAGGGAGGGCCTATCGTTAGCGATTCAGACCCCCAATCTTCATCTCTTTTCGGATGCATCAGACTCGGGCTGGGGCGCGACCTTGAACGGACAGGAATGCTCGGGAACGTGGAACAAGGAACAGGAAACGCTCCACATCAACTGCAAGGAGCTACTGGCAGTTCATTTGGCCCTATTGAACTTCAAGTCCCTCCTGCTAGGCAAGGTGGTGGAGGTGAACTCCGACAACACCACAGCCTTGGCTTACATCTCCAAGCAGGGAGGGACCCATTCGAGGAGCCTGTACGAGATAGCAAGGGACCTCCTCATTTGGTCAAGAAGTCTAAACCTCACCCTAGTTACGAGGTTCATTCAGGGCAACATGAACGTCTCAGCAGATCGCCTAAGCAGAAAAGATCAGGTCATCCCCACGGAATGGACCCTTCACAAGAGCGTGTGCAACAGACTTTGGACCTTGTGGGGTCAGCCGACAATAGATCTGTTTGCCACCTCCATAACCAAGAGGCTTCCTTTGTACTGTTCCCCAGTTCCAGACACAGCAGCAGTTCATGTGGATGCTTTTCTGCTGAATTGGTCCCATCTCGACCTTTACGCATTCCCACCGTTCAAGATCATAAACAAAGTCATTCAGAAGTTCATCTCGCACGAAGGGACACGGCTGACACTGGTTGCTCCCCTTTGGCCTGCAAGAGAATGGTTCACAGAGGTACTACAATGGCTGGTCGACGTCCCCAGGACTCTCCCTCTAAGAGTGGACCTTCTACGTCAACCTCACGTAGACAAGTTGCACCCAAACCTCCACGCTCTTCGGCTGACTGCCTTCAGACTGTCGAAAGATTCGCTAGAGCTAGAGGCTTTTCGAAGGAGGCAGCCAGTGCGATTGCCAGAGCAAGGAGGGTATCCACTCGTAGAGTCTACCAATCCAAGTGGGAAGTCTTCCGGAGCTGGTGTAGAGCCAATGCAGTTTCCTCTACCAATACCTCTGTAACCCAAATAGCTGACTTCCTATTACATCTAAGGAATGAGAGATCCCTTTCAGCTCCTACGATTAAAGGGTACAGGAGTATGTTGGCTTCAGTTCTCCGCCACAGAGGTTTGGACCTTTCTTCCAACAAGGACCTTCAAGACATCCTTAAGTCTTTTGAGACTTCTAAAGAACGTCGTTTACCCACTCCAGGCTGGAATCTAGACGTAGTCTTAAGGTTCCTTATGTCGCCTAGGTTCGAACCTCTCCAGTCAGCTTCCTTCAAGGACCTTACCCTCAAGACTCTTTTCCTCGTCTGCCTTGCAACAGCTAAAAGAGTCAGTGAGGTTCATGCCTTCAGCAAGAACATTGGGTTCACATCCGAATCTGCGACATGTTCTTTACAGCTCGGATTTTTAGCTAAGAATGAACTTCCTTCACGTCCTTGGCCTAGATCGTTTGAAATCCCTAGCCTTTCCAACATGGTAGGTAACGAGCTAGAAAGAGTTCTTTGCCCTGTCAGAGCTCTGAAATATTATCTTAATAGGTCAAAACCTATTCGAGGACAGTCAGAAGCCTTATGGTGTGCAATCAAGAAACCTTCGATGCCCATGTCCAAAAACGGGGTTTCGTATTATATAAGGCTTCTGATTAGAGAAGCCCATTCTCACATGAAGGAGGAAGACCTTGCTTTGCTGAAGGTAAGGACCCACGAAGTGAGAGCCGTAGCCACTTCGATGGCCTTTAATAAGAACCGTTCTCTGCAGAGCATAATGGATGCAACTTATTGGAGGAGCAAGTCAGTGTTTGCATCATTTTATCTTAAAGATGTCCAGTCTCTTTACGAGAACTGCTACACCCTGGGACCATTCGTAGCAGCGAGTGCAGTAGTAGGTGAGGGCTCAGCCACTACATTCCCTTAATCCCATAACCTTTTTTAACCTTTCTCTTGAATGCTTTTATTGTTGTTTTTATGGTTGTTACGGTAGGCTAAGAAGCCTTCCGCATCCTTTTGATTTGGCGGGTGGTCAATTCATTCTTGAGAAGCGCCTGGGTTAGAGGTTGTGTAGAGGTCCTTTAGTAGGGGTTGCAGCCCTATATACTTTAGCACCTTAGAGTTGATTCAGCCTCCTAAGAGGAACGCTGCGCTCAGTAAGGAAGACGAACTTAATAAAGGCAGAGTAACGGTTCAAGTCGACTTCCTTACCAGGTACTTATTATTTCATTGTTATTTTGAGATAACTGATTATATGAAATACGGGATACTTAGCTATCCTTTAGTCATGTACACTGGTTTTCACCCACCCCCCTGGGTGTGAATCAGCTACATGATTATCGGGTAAGTTTAATATTGAAAAATGTTATTTTCATTAGTAAAATAAATTTTTGAATATACTTACCCGATAATCATGATTTAATTGACCCTCCCTTCCTCCCCATAGAGAACCAGTGGACCGAGGAAAAATTGAGGAGGTGTCAACAAGAAGTACTGTAGTACCTGGCCACAGGTGGCGCTGGTGAGTACACCCCCTTCTAGTATAGTGATAGCTGGCGTATCCCTCCCGTAGAATTCTGTCGGGCAACGGAGTTGACAGCTACATGATTATCGGGTAAGTATATTAAAAAATTTATTTTACTAATGAAAATAACATGTTTCAGGTTTAATTCCAATGTAATTTGTTAATGAAGAAGGAAGCTTTTACTGGAATACTGTACTATCAATATTTTTAACGTTTTTTTAAAACCAGTTTTGTTCCGTAACTGAAATACAAACCACGCTATTTACATGGGGTAATTACTTCGGCGTAGCGGAATGACGAGCCATAAAAGTTTTAATGAGGGTTACTACCCCGCCGCTAGTTAGCGGGGGGTAGGGAGGGGTAGCTAGCTAACCCCCCCCCTCACACACACCGGTGAATGCTTCACTTTATTATTATTATTATTATTATTATTATTATTATTATTATTATTACTATCCAAGCTACAACCCTAGTTGGAAAAGCAAGATGCTATAAGCCCAGGGGCTCCAACAGGGAAAAATAGCCCAGTGAGGAAAGGGAATAAGGAAATAAATAAATGAAGAGAACAAATTAACAATAAATCATTCTAAAATAAGTAACAACGTCAAATCAGACATGTCATATATAAACTATTAACAACAACAAAAACAAATATGTCATAAATAAACCATAAAAAGACTCATGTCCGCCTGGTCAACAAAAAAGCATTTGCTCCAACTTTGAACTTTTGAAGTTCTACTGATTCAACCACCCGATTAGGAAGATCATTCCACAACTTGGTCACAGCTGGAATAAAACTTCTAGAGTACTGCGTAGTATTGAGCCTCGTGATGGAGAAGGCCTGGCTATTAGAATTAACTGCCTGCCTAGTATTACGAACAGGATAGAATTGTCCTGGGAGATCTGAATGTAAAGGATGGTCAGAGTTATGAAAAATCTTATGCAACATGCATAATGAACTAATTGAACGACGGTGCCAGAGATTAATATCTAGATCAGGAATAAGAAATTTAATAGACCGTAAGTTTCTGTCCAACAAATTAAGATGAGAATCAGCAGCTGAACACCAGACAGGAGAACAATACTCAAAACAAGGTAGAATGAAAGAATTAAAACACTTCTTCAGAATAGATTGATCACCGAAAATCTTGAAAGACTTTCTCAATAAGCCTATTTTTTGTGCAACTGAAGAAGACACAGACCTTATATGTTTCTCAAAAGTAAATTTACTGTCGAGAATCACACCTAAAATTTTGAAAGAGTCATACATATTTAAAGAAACATTATCAATACTGAGATCCGGATGTTGAGGAGCCACCGTCCTTGACCTACTTACAATCATACTTTGAGTTTTGTTAGGATTCAACTTCATACCCCATAATTTGCACCATGCACTAATTCTAGCTAAATCTCTATTAAGGGATTCACCAACCCTAGATCTACATTCAGGGGATGGAATTGATGCAAAGAGAGTAGCATCATCTTCATATGGAACAAGCTTGTTTTCTAGGCCAAACCACATGTCATGTGTATTTAGTATGAAAAGTAATGGGCCAAGAACACTACCCTGTGGAACACCGGATATCACATTCCTATAATCACTATGGTGCCCATCAACAACAACTCTTTGAGATCTATTACTTAAAAAATCAATAATAATGCTAAGAAACGACCCACCCACTCCCAACTGTTTCAGTTTGAAAACAAGGGCCTCATGATTAACACGGTCAAAGGCAGCACTAAAATCAAGGCCAATCATACGAACTTCCCGACCACAATCAAGGGATTTCTGTACAGCATTGGAGATTGTAAGAAGGGCATCACATGCTCCAAGGCCTTTACGAAAACCAAATTGCAAACTAGGGAGTAGATGATTACCTTCAGCAAACCTATTAAGATGTTTTGCCAGAAGACGTTCAAAAACTTTAGATAATATGGGAGTTATGGAAATTGGGCGGTAATCAGTGGTACTTGAGCTACCACGAACACATTTACATAGAGGAGTAACATTACCAATTCTCCAACTAGTGCTAAAAGTTCCTCTTCTTGCTAACTTGCGCAAAATAACAGATAACTTTGGAGCTAAAAAATCTGCTGTCTTTATAAAAAACAAAGGAAAAATACCATTTGGGTCTACACCTCCATAAGCATCAAGGTCCACCAACAGAGCTTTAATCTCACGAGATCGAAAAGCTAAACTAGTTAGTTTAGCCTCAGGAAAACAGGAATGAGGAAGTTCAAGTTTCTCGTTACTCTGTTTACTGTCAAAAACATCAGCCAAAAGGGTTGCCTTTTCCTTTGGACAGTGAGTGACTGAGCCATCTGGTTTAAGTAAAGGAGGAACTGTTGCATCGACACCAAAGAGTGCAGATTTAAGGGTAGACCCCCATTTATGTTCCTGAGTTGTACCAGAAAGTGTTTCTTTTATGGTTAAATTGTACTCCTTTTCAGTTGAGGCATAAACTCTCTGAGCAAAAGCTCGAAGCTGAGTATAGTTGTTCCAGGGCAGAGAACAGACCTGTCTGCTCTCTCCCTCGCTTTGACTGCCATATTTAATCTGTTTTTGCTTTTTCTTTTCCAGTGTGTTTGAAGTTGGCCTCTACTACTATGCGTACTTGCTCTGGACTTCCCGGCCGCCCTTGTGGGACCTGTATGTCCGCGGTCGACACCGATCCCCACACCTTATGTCTTGTGTCACGCGATCCTTTCGCGCGCGACCCTGATCAGGGCCCATCACGCGACCTCCAGCGGACAGGTCTCGTTCCCCTCCCCGCAAGTGCAGAACAGCGCGCTCGCCGGAGGAGGGGCTGTTCCCGGACAGGTATAAGGACTCTTCCTTTCAGCTTCTCAGGCGAACCCGCATTTGTCGACTCCTCCAAGGGGTCGAACGATCCCCTTCCCTCCAGAGGGAGTGTCTGACAGCGCGACTGTCAGCCAGCAGCCCTGGTTCGGTACCCTGGTCAGAGCTCTTGTGCAGGCGATGAAGCCCGCCCTCTCTGACATGGGCCACAAATCAGTGGCAGCTTCCTCCCCCCTGAAGAGGAAGAGAGGAGTCTCTCCCGTGGAAACACCTCCAAGGCCTATTTTGTCTCCTCGCAGATCCTTGCGCAAGGCTCCTTTCCCCCCCCCCCAGGCTTTCTCTCCCTCCCCTGCGGATGAGGATTACCCATCCTCAGAAGAGTCGGATGAGCTGGACCGTTCCCCCATCTCACTAATGGGGGAAATTCCGCCTCTCCCTGAGAAGTCTTCTCGTCCAGGGGTGGAAAAGAGCCTGCACCCATCGTTACTCGAGTCCTGTATCCCGCCCAGAAGGGAACCGAAGGACTCTAAGACGATCCCTAAATCGTCAACAAGAATCAGGCAGGAACCATCTAGACCTTCCGAGGATGTCCACGTGTCCCTCCAGGAAGAGCCACTGGGGACGGGAGACTTCAATGCCAGTCCTTCAGGAGGAGAGCACCAAGAGTCAGAACACGCCTTCTGGCAAGTCCTGACCCTAATGAGGAACCTCAACGGAATCCCAGACCCTGAGATTCCTCCTCGTGAAGGCAAGGACACGGTCTTAGACCGCGTCTACGGCACCCAGAAACCCTCTAGGGCCAGTGCAGCTTTGCCCTGGTCTCAGGGGATGAAGAGTGCCAGGGACAAGGTCGAGGGCCAGCTCTCTGAGCTTGCCTCCTCCAGCAGATTCAGCCCCAGTAACAAGCTCCTCCCTCCTCCTTGAGTCCATCAGAGGAGGTACTTTGAGATCCTTGAGGAGTCTTGTCTCGGTCTTCCGATTCATCACTCCGTGGAAGAACTCACCAGGGGAGTCCCTCTAGAGAGACTCTCCAACCGGCACGTGTCCTACTCAGCTACTGAGATCCTAAGCCAGGAGAAGGTCGCTAAGTGTGCCATGCAGGCAACTTCGTAGCTTGACATCTGGCTGGGGTTTCTGGGCATCCTGGTGCAGTCTGAGGACCTCTCCAAAGAAAGCACCAGGAAGGCACTGGAGACTTTCTTGCTCTCAGGCACACGGACCATTGAGTTTCTGGCCCACCAAGTCTCGAGCTTGTGGGCCAATACGATTCTCAAACGTCGGGACGCTGTGGCTGAGAGGTTCCACCAGAAGGTTCCCAGTTCGGAGATTAGCAGGCTCAGACACTCTTCCGTGTTCGGTAAGAGTTTGTTTGAGCCTAAGGACGTGGAGCTTACCGCTGAGAGGTGAAGGAAGTCCAACCAGGATTCCCTCATTCATAGGGCCCTGACATCGAGGCCCTACAAACCTCCAGCGGCTCAACAGCCCCGTCCAGCTAAGGACACGAAGAAGATCAATGCAGCGAAGCCGAAGGTGTCTAAGCCCTTTCCTGCCAAGAGCAGAAGGAGCAAGAAGTCCTCCAGGGGAGGCAAGAACCCTAGAGGTAACGGCCGAGGCCGTAAATGCTAGGGTTGGCAGTCCCCCTGCATGTCCACCAGTGGGGGGATGCCTACAAAGTTGCGCGACAAGGTGGCAGCAACTCGGGGCAGATACCTGGACGATTTCCGTGATCGTTCAGGGTTATCGCGTCCCGGTCACAGACTCTCTACCTCCCCTGACAGCGAATCCAGTGTCGTTCAGCTCTCTTGCCATGGGATCAGCAAGAGTTCAAGCCCTTTCGTCAGAAGTACAGACCATGTTGAAGAAGGACGCTCTCCAGGAGGTTGTAGACGGATCCCCAGGCTTCTACAGTCGACTCTTTCTTGTGAGAAAGGCGTCTGGAGGCTGGAGACCAGTCATCGACCTCTCAACCCTGAACGGGTTTGTCAAGCAGACTCTGTTCAGTATGGAGACGGCAGACACGGTCAGACTCGCAGTGAGACCACAAGACTTCATGTGTACACTGGACCTGAAGGACGCGTACTTCCAGATCCCAGTCCATCCGTCTTCAAGGAAGTACCTAAGATTTTGCCTAGACAACAAGATCTACCAGTTCAAGGTGCTGTGCTTCGGTCTCTCCACAGCCCCTCAGGTGTTCACCAGAGTGTTCACTCTGATCTCTTCGTGGGCTCACTGGATCGGCATCCGTCTCCTTCGTTATTTGGACGACTGGCTGATCCTAGCGGACTCGGAGGCAACCCTTCTTCGCCACCGAGACAAGCTCCTCGAAGTTTGCCAGGATCTAGGGATCATGGTAAACTTCGAGAAGTCCTCTCTGCAGCGAGTTCCTGCAGGCCCAGCCACCCTTCCATCCCTACATAACCTGGCAATTCCAGCTACCCTGGTAGCCATTTGACACAGGAGTGTACGGCCCTGTACACTTTCTGTTACCTGGTTGATGGAGGAGCTTCGATGACCTTCATCACCCTTCTTTTCAGGTCGGTGACTCCTGTTCTTCCCTCTTCCAGTGAGATCTTGATTGAGAGGATGGCACCACTCAAGTGCTATGGAAGACCAAGAGTTGGGGTGAATGGACCCTTTTTACGAATAGAACTTACCTGGCAGTTATATATATATAGCTATAGCTATAGTGTCTGTCGTCGGGCAGATTTTTCAAAACTTGCGGCAACAGCCGAGTGGTGGTTGTCCGGTTAGGTGGTTAACAACCCTTACAGGGTGGTACTTGGAATCATTCCCGTTTTCTGTTCCTCAGATCATCTCTGCCGGTTGGACTGACAACATCGTTGGTGGTCCGCCATCGGGTTTTTCGCTCGCTTTCCCTGTGTCGCTGTATTGGACTAATTATTGGTGACGTATACTGTACTGTCGATTTCGGCAAAGAAGGCTCTGGCTAGGATCAATGACTGGCTGAAAGAGCGTAGACAAGCAGTGAAGACCACCTTCTCGTTTCCACCAGCTCGACTTGCCTCTAAGGCGGGCATGTGGTATGAGACTGGAGAAGCTCTTGGCCTGGGAGTACCTGCCTCCTCCCCGGGGGACTTCTCCGGCATTGTAGAATCATCTAGGAGACATGCCCTTAATTCTGCTAAGGTGATGTGGTCTATGTCGGAGCTAAACTACCTCGTCAAAGGAATCTTCCGATCCTTTGAAGTGTTCAGCTTCTTAGACTGGGCACTTGGAACACTGGCCAGGAAAGCAGAACACATACAAGCCACAGGGACAGAAGACCTAACCAGTATTATGGCCTGTATGGATACGGCTCAAAAAGATGGGGCAAACGAGTTGGCTTCCCTGTTTTCTGCGGGAGTTCTGAAGAAGAGGGCTCTATTATACTCCTTCACGACCAAAGCGGTTACGGTCGCACAGAAGGTGGAGCTCCTATACGCCCCTCTCTCGGAACATCTTTTTCCTGAGTCCCTAGTCAGGGACATTACCCTTTCGCTGACACAAAAGGCTTCGCAAGACCTCCTGACACGCTCCGCAAGGAAGGCTTTACCGGGGAATCCGTCATCTTTGGAGAAGAGGAGAGGAAAGTTCAGCAGCTCTTTCGGGATAGAGCCCCAACTGGGACGGAGTTCAGAGGAAGAAGGCAGGAGACGGGCAGTAGAGCGACCAGAGAGACGTTCAGGGCCCGCGCTAGGAAATGAGGCTCAAGTCCTGTAGACAGCAGTAGGAGCAAGGCTGTCACACTTTTGGCACGCCTGGAAGGAAAGAGGGGCGGACGCCTGTTCCCTCTCGGTCATCAGAGAGGGGTACAAGATCCCCCTCTTGAAGAAGCCTCCGCTTTCAAGAACACCACTAGCCTTAGTGGCGCAATACTCGAACGCCGTGAAGCAAGGGGCGCTACTGGAGTTGGTAAACCAGATGCTGGAAAAGGGAGCGATAGAACCGGTCCTGGAACTAGCTTCCCTAGGGTTCTACAATCGCCTGTTTCTGGTGCACAAGAGCTCGGGTGGATGGAGACCCGTTCTAGATGTCATCGCACTGAACGTCTTCGTTCATGGAGACGACTCAGTCGGTGCTGGCAGCGGTCCGTCCAGGGGACTGGATGGTGTCTCTGGACTTACAAGACACTTACTTTCAGATCCCCATCCACCCGACTTTAAGGAAGGTCCTAAGATTTGTAGTCCAGGGCAAGTGCTTCCAATTCAAGGCCCTTTGTTTCGGCCTCAACACGGCCCCTCAAGTTTTCACCAGAGTAATGGCAAACGTGGCGGGATGGCTTCATCAAGAGGGGATAAGAGTATCCCTATACCTGGACTACTGGCTGATAAGGTCCCGGTCGAAGAACAGGTGTCTGGAGGACTTACACAAAACATTTATGATGACCCAGGAACTGGGTCTCATCATCAACAAGGAGAAGTCCCAGACCGAACCGAGTCAGACGATTCTTTATTTGGGGGTAGTTCTGGACTCAGCTCGTTTTCGGGCTTCTCCCTCCCAAGAAAGTCAAACCAGGTGCCTCGAGAAGGTGCAGGAATTCCTGGGGAGACAGAAGTGCTCGGCGAGGGATTGGATGAGTTTGCTGGGCACCCTCTCCTCGCTCGAGCAGTTCGTCACCCTGGGAAGGTTGCATCTCAGACCTCTACAACACTTCCTTTCAAGAGTATGGGACAGGAAGAATCAGGAGGACTCCTTTTCCTTCCCCATTCCAGCAGAGATCAAGAGATATCTGAGTTGGTGATTGGATCCGTTGATTTTAGGGGAAGGAATCTCCCTGTTCAGGAAGAACCCAGACCTAGTGTTGTTCTCAGACGCTTCGGAGTCAGGATGGGGAGCAACACTGGGGAGCAGGGAGGTCTCAGGCTCTTGGGAAGTGGAACAGAGCGAATGGCACATCAACAGGAAAGAGTTGATGGCCATTCTGTTAGGATTGAAAGCCTTCAAAGACTCGGTCTCGGGGAGAATAGTAGAAGTCAATTCAGACAACACCACGCCCCTGCCTGACATCAAGAAGCAAGGAGGGACTCACTCTCTGTCCCTGTACGAGACAGCAAGAGAGCTCCTTCTGTGGGTGAAGGAGAATGGCGTAGAGCTTTTATCAAGATTCGTGTAGGGACAGAAGAGCAGACATGCTCAGCAGGAAAGGGCAGGTTCTGCCCACAGAATGGACCCTCAACCATCAGGTTTGCCAGAGGCTGTGGAAGTTATGGGGGAGGCCTTCAATAGACCTCTTCACCTCCAACCAGAACAAGAGAATCCCCAACTACTGCTCCCTAGTCTCGGACAAGGAAGCAATAGCAGTAGATGCCTTCTTGATGGACTGGACAGGGATAGACACTTATGCGTTCCCCCCGTTCAAGATTATCAACCTAGTCATCAAGAAATTCGCTCTCCTCGAGGCAGGGAGAATGATCTTGATAGCTCCATTCTGGCCAGCAAGAGAATGGTTCACAGAGGTGGTGGAGATGTTAATGGACTTTCCGAGAAGCCTTCCTCCAAGTCCAAAGTTTTCTTCAAACAGCCCCACTTCTAGAGGTATCATCAAAACCCCCTCGCTCTACAACTGACTGCCTTTAGACTATCGGGAAGCTTGTCAGAGCGAGAGGCTTTTCTTCACAGTCTGCAAGAGCAATCGCCAGAGCAAGGAGGGTCTCTTCACAGAGAGTCTACCAATCGAAGTGGGAGACCTTTAGATCATAGTGTAAACAGCGCAAAGTGTCTTCAACCACTACCTCTGTGAGCCAGATAGCTGATTTTCCATTGTTCCTCAGGCAAGACTGTAAGATGGCCGTATCCACCATAAAAGGATACAGGAGTATGCTTTTGGCTGTCTTTAGGCACAGAGGCATAGATTTGACACAAGATAGAGACTTGAAGGATCTTTTAAAGTCGTTTGAAAACTACTAAACAGACTCAATTGACACACCCGGCTTGGAATTTGAACGTGGTTTTGAAGTTCTTATGCAGCAGGAAGTTCGAGCCCATCTCGCAAGCGACTCTTAGAGACGCAACTAAGAAAACTCTGTTCCTGATGGCTCTTGCCACAGCAAAAAGGGTCAGCGAGATTCATTCTATAGAGAACCAGGTGGGCTTCAACCAGGATGGAGCAGTATGTGCGTTAAGGCTCGACTTCCTCGATAAGAATGAGAACCCATCCAAACCCTGGCCAGGGACGTTTGAGGTTCCTAACCTCACAAATTTAGTGGGCCAAGAGGAGGAGAGACTCCTCTGTCCAGTTAGAGCCCTCAGGGCATGTTTATCACGGACAAAGAATTTAAGAGGTGCATCCAGTTCTTTATGGTGTTCGGTAAAGGATCCACAAAAGCCCCTCTCGAAGAATGCCTTATCATTCTTCTTGAGGGAGATGATAAGAGAAGCTCACCTCTTATGTGAGGAGGAGAACTTCGGTCTGTTAAAAGTAAAGGCTCACAAGGTGAGAGCCATTGCAACTTCACTGACATATCGGAAGAATATGTCAGTTAAGCAAATAATGGACGCAACGTTTTGGAGAAGCAACTCTGTGTTCGCTTCTCATTACCTCAGATGCTAACACGAGAGGGCTGAGCAGTTGGGAGCGCTCAAAGCCTACATCACCCGTTCACTTCAAATGGTTGTTGACTTCTGTCCCATGTTGTGTTTGCATTATGTACTTGATTTTCACTATATTTGTAAACATTCTTTGTAATAAGTGATGGGTCCTAAGAAAGCGAATGATAAGATTGGCAGTGAGAAGAAAAACGTATGATGACGATGGAGATGAAGTATGAAATCATCGAGAAACATGAAGGGGGTGTCTGTGTCAGTTGGCATGCCATTACAGGTGAAGTACAGCTGATAAAAAAGAGTAAAAAAAGTAGAGAAGAATAAAATGTTAAATAAAAAAATTAAGCTAAGTTTATTTAAGTTAATTTGAAATTTAAGAATTATGCTATGTGTAAGGAACAGTATTAATAGGGAACCATCCATCTCTCTCTCCTTCTATCCTCCCTCCCTCCTCCTCCACACACTGCCATTAGCTGCTATTGTCAGTCTCAAGGGTAAGAACTCATAACAAAACCACACTTTAATTCATATCACAGTAATCATTTACTATTTCATTTTGTTAGTGTGTGTGTGTGTGTATACAGTATGCCTGTACAGAACAGTATAGCAATTAAAAACAGTTTTTTTTCCATTGTTATTATCATTGATTTGGGTGTTTTTAGAGGGGCGGAACTGATTAAATTTTTGTCAGTTATTTTATATAGGAAAATTGAATTAAGATACTGTATGAGGAAATTGCTTTATGAGCTCAATCCAGGAATGAATTATACTCGTATCATAAGGTATTACTGTACATTGTACTCTATCCGTCTCTGCTGTGATTTGTGCCAAGGATTTTCCTTCCATTACCGTTGGCCTTCCCGGGACTTTGTCAGCCCCCCCGATTACATACTGGTTTCTGTCCTTGGGGCAGAACAGGTAGGGAATAGAATCTCCAAAGCATCTTGCCACACCTTCAGGACTGGCTAGGCAGGATGGTAATCAGGGTCTGGATCTCCCGATGACATCAGACCATGGTCTTGTGCCTACTGAGGTTAACTATCCCGAGTTGGAGATTTCCTTTGTGAATGTCCTTTTATTAATCGATGAGGACAATGGCTTAAGGGAGGCAACCTTGGCAACCTCTTCAGAGAGAAATTCAGTTACTGACTGGCACTTTGGTGCTCCTCAGGCCCACCTTGGAGTTGCTTTAGTCAAATTGTTGATTTGTCTCTGGATCAAGTTGACAATCTGATATGAAGATCAGAGAACTCACTCGAGTTCAGTCAATTAAATAAGATCCTGCCACCCCCACTCTCCAAGGCACTATATGCCAGAGAATGCTGCGTCAGTCCCTCTGCAGGTTGGCCTGTCAGTGTGCCCACTGACGTAAGGACTCTCGGACAATCTCAAGGCAGAAGGCATATCCTTCTTGGCCCTTGAGTCGGCAGCCTTTGAGTTGTCTGCCTTGGCCTCCCTCCATGCTGTTTCCTGACTCAATAAGTGGTTAGGAGCAGTAGCGTTTTTTGCTAAGATAACAGGGCTATCGACCCTGAAGTCTTTGGAGAAGTGCAAGTCTTGTGCTGTCTGATGGGAAGGCTGTGATTTTCTTTGCTCACCAGTCAGCAAACTGAGTTTTGAAGAGACGGGATGCTTTGGTTTCCCATTTCTAAAAACAAGTTACCCTAGAGGTGGTGTTGTTGCTGAGAATTTTGTCAGTGGAATCTTGGAGGACTGCTTCGCAGTACTCCCTGATCCAGCGCGCCGTTTCCTTGAGGGGTAGTGGGGAGTAAACCTAGATGGCTTGGTTGTCTTGGTTGTCTGATCTCGAGAAGAGATGCAGCTGCACAGCAACGTCCTCGGAATGCAAGCAAACTTTCTAGGCTTGCAAGCGGATGCACATTTGAGCGATGTTTCATTCTGTAGAGTTGACAGCCTGGTACATTATGGACAAGAGGAATGTACTAGCAGAAAACTCAGTTGCCAGGAACAGATTGTACGGTCAGAGTGGTCGCTTCATCCTTGTCTAGCGGAGGGCTTCTTGCCCTGTTGGGCTTGCCAGGATTGACCTGTTTGCCACTCAGCAAAACAGGAAGCTCCATGTGTTTTGCTTCCCCATTCCAGACCTATGGGCTGTGTTCAAAGAGGCATTCCAACACCCTTGGATGCATATGGCTTCCTTCCGTTCAGCCTGATTCGTTCGTTTATCTACAGTACTTAATTTGGTTCTGTAATTTTAAATATTAAACTTAGCCGGTGAATATATAATAGCTGACGTCTCCGACGGCTCGACAGATTCCAAAAACTCGCGAGCGATCGCCGTGAAGGTTGCGGGTGTGACCACCAGCGCCGACTATCGGCCAGATACCGCATATACTTGTAAACATCTCCAGTTCTTCTCTGTCGGTCTTGTCGACAAGTTGGTTCCATACTCGCTTTATGACCTCGAGTTTTCTACCGAATTGGTGAAGTACGTACTTGGTTTTGGTTTTATTGCTTTCGCCGTGTTGGATTATTCAATACTATCTTCAAAAGAAATGCTTTTGAAAGGAGAGGAAAAGTGTTTTGCCCTTGCTTTTTTTTTTTTTTATCTCTGGTTTTTCCATAGAGTAAAGATGGCCGACCCTTCCCTCAGTGTACGGAAGTGTGTTTAAGGCTTTTAGTAATTATTTTATCACGTTAAAAATTATTGTTGATATTTATAGATTTTCCTCTATATATTTTATATCTCACCCGCCTTTATGAGGCCTCTTCGATTAGCTTTCCATTTATACTAAACATCAAGATAAATTTTATGTTTTGTTTATATGCGGCCTTTACCTATTCCTTGTAGGCGGTCCTAACTTGGAAAACGAAGTTAAACAACGTTGAGCCCATTCAACTTTTATTTTTGTTAAGTTTAAATCAATTGCTCTGTAAGAGTTATGAAATGAATATTTTTTAGAAAATATTTTAAGAAATATATTCTTTGAATAGTCTTTGTGCTGTTTTTTTCAATGATGAACTAACGTTTGGTTTATTTATGCTACGCAGTTTGCGCTCTATCGTTACGATAGAGAAAGAGAGAATCACGGTTTCACTTTGCAGAAAGAGTAAATCGATTTTGACGTTTTGTTCATTCTTCTGTCAAACTGAAGTGTTTTAGATACTTATTTAAAGGAACTTGTTAATTTTCAATTTCTTAGTCCTTTCAGTTTTTTCCTTTGGTCAAATAACCTGTTTATTGACGAAGGGTGAGTAGGCATTCTCTTGTGTGTGACAAGAGAGAGAGAGAGAGACGGAGAGAGAGAGAGAAAGAGAGAACGATCCGATCTTTATTCTCGTCCCAAGTCTCTGTACAAGGAGTTTGGGAGCGAGTAACGTTGTTCTCGATTCAGTTTTTTACTCTCGTCCCAAGTCTCTGTACGGGGAGAGAAGATAAAACGTTTTTAGTTTTTATTCTCGTCCCAAGGCACTGTACGGTGAGAGATTGAAAACGTAGTCTTTAGTGAACTAGTGTTTAGTGTCCTCCCCAGTCACTGATCCTTTTTAACTTTATATATTTCCGTTTTATTCGATATATATGTATATGTTTATTGATTTTTGCAGTAAGTGCAAAAAAACATGTTCTGTGTTGCGGAGGGTACGTTTGTTCGTGCTTGTCGCTCCCCTAGTCCGAGACCTCTTTCAGGCTCCCCTGCACCAGGGAGAAGTAATGTCGTAGGACTTAAGGGGACGAGAGGCTTTAACCAACGTACAGACGTTCCCTCTTTGGTATCGGACGTTTCTCGTCAAGATCGCCCTTACCATAAGACGGGTGAGACGGTGTTCTCCTCGTCATCCGAAGACTTTTCGCAAAAGAAACCTTGGCGCAAGGTTTCTAGACCCTTGAAGCGAAAGTCAGTCCCTTCAGGACAGGTCCAGCGTCCTGGCTGTGGCCATTGGGACAGCTCTGACCCTTTGCAGTCGTCGGAAGACTGTTCGCCTATTAAACGCAAGCGTAACACGGGGTCCGAGGGTCGCGGTAAAGGCAATGTTTTGCCAACACAGACGTTACCGTCGTCTCGGCCCGTTCCGACTCCCGTTGATCCTAAATGGGTTGTCCTGCAGGACATGCAGACTAAGCTTGCCTCCCTTATGGAGAAGTATGACGTTGAGCAGGTTCACGATGAACCTTCGCTTTCGAGTCGCCGTTACGCTAAACGAGACTCTGGCCGTCAGCCGCCCAAACGAGCATTTACTCGTCCGTTTGACGTTAGTGCTGACGTTTCTTGTACTTTGAAACGTGATGTCAGTAGTTTTTCACGTCAGTCACGTGACATGGATCCTCCCTCGCTGCAGTCTCGTGTTGACTTTCAGCCGCTGCCGCAGTCTCGTGTTGACGTTCAGCCGCTGCCGCAGTCTCGTGTTGACGTTCAGCCGCTGCCGCCGCAGCCCCGACCGGACGTTCGCCGACCGGCTCAGTTGCCTCGACTTGGCGTTGAGCGTCAATCACCGCAGTCGAAGGTTGTTTTGCCTGCTCAGTCTATGCAGTCAAGGCAGTTCCGACGTGACGTCGAGCGTCAATCAACTTCAGTTGTTGTTGTTGGTCAGTCACAAGGATTTCAGTCCTTTCAGCAGCGGCGTGACGTCGCTTCCTCTACTGCTACTGCTGCTCCTTTGCTTGTTGACATTGCCTGTCAAGCGTTGCCGCCGCGGCAGGTCTCTCCTTTTCATGAGACTCGGCAATTGTCGGACGAGGTTCCTTCAGATGAGGAGTTGCTGATCCTCCTCCTACTGATATTCCTTTGGGGACTTTGTCAGACGGAGAGGAGCCTAAAGCTGCTCAGCCCTCTATGGACTTTAAAAAAATCATGCTGATTTTTAAGGATCTTTGTCCGGACCATTTTGTAACTGCTGCTCCTCGTTCGCCTTCGTCAGAGTTTACGCTAGGCCTAGCTACTTCGAAGCCGTCGTTTTCTAAGCTAGTGCTCTCTCGCTCTTCTAAGAGAGCTTTACGTTTGCTAGGCGACTGGTTGGTCACCAGGAGGAGTTTGGGGGAGACAGCCTTTGCTTGCCCTCCTTTTAAACTGGCTTCTAGAGCGAGCGTCTGGTATGACACGGGAGAAGTTCTCGGCTTGGGAGTTCCTGCCTCTGCCCAGGGAGACTTCTCAGGCCTCATAGACTCTCCCCGTCGCCTGGCCATGAGACGCTCCAAGATTTTATGGTCGGCTTCAGAGCTAGACCATCTCCTGTTAGGAGTTTTTCGAGCGTTTGAAGTTTTTATTTGTTGGATTGGTCCCTGGGAGCCTTAAGTAAGAAGGTCTCTCCAGCTGTCAGTGTATTGCTGTACAATTATGTCATGCATGAACAAGGCTATCAGGGATGGCTCCAATGATCTGACAGCCACGTTCACTGCAGGAACAAGGCTATCAGGGATGGCTCCAATGATCTGGCAGCCACGTTCACTGCAGGAGTACTTAAGATGTAAGTGCGCTCAATGTGTTCATTGTCAAGACAAACTTCACGATGAAGACTACCAAATCTGTCTTAGCAGCAGTAAGGGAAGGCGACTGGATGGTCTCTCTCGACCTTCAGGATGCATACTTCCACATCCCGATTCATCCAAACTTTCAACAACATCTGAGGTTTGTGGACGGGAAAGTAATGTACCAATGTCGAGCACTGTACTTCGGCCTCATTCCTGCTCCTCTTGTTTTTACAAGGCCCTTGCAAAATGTAGCAAGCTTTCTACATTTTTTGAGGATTCAGAGCCTCCCTTTATTTTGACGACTGGCTAATCAGGGCGTCGTCATTATATCGCTGTCTGGAGAGCCTCTAATGGACATTAGACCTAACCAAGGAGCTAGGTCTCATAGTGAACATAGATAAGTTGTAATTTACAGTACCCCATCCCAGACTATTCTTTATTTGGGAATGGAGATACAGTGTCTGATTTTTCGGGCCTTTTCGTCTCCCACAAGAATGGAACAAGCTCTGTTAAAAGTCCTTCACTTGCAAGAGAAAAACAGTTGCTCTGTAAGAGTTTGAACTAGCCTCGTGGGAACTCTTTCATCGCTGGAGTAGTTTATCTCTCTGGGGAGACTCAACCTATGCCCTCTCCAATTTCACCTAAACCATTGGAACAAGGAGAAGGGCTTAGAGAGTATCTCTTTCCCAATCTCCAACTCAGTCTAGACATGTCTGACTTGGTGGGACAGCAACATCAGACTTCGAGAAGGTCTTTTCTCTTGCGATCAAGAACCCAAACCATGTGTTGTATTCAGATGCATCGGATTTGGGTTAAGGAGCTCCACTGGACAGTCTGGAATGCTCGGGTCTTTGATCCACGGATCAGAAGGAACTCCATTTAAGGCAAGTAACATCTCTCCTTTGGTGAGATTTGTGCAAGGAAACATGAATGTCTTGGCGGACTGCCTCAGCAGAAGAGGACAAGTCATCTCCATGGAGTGGACGTTGCATAAGACTGTGTGCGAGAAGCTATGGATGACATGGGGTCAACCCACCATAGATCTTTTTGCGACTTCTCTGACAAAGAGGCTCTCGACTTACTGCTTTCCAGTTCCAGATCCAGAGGCAGCCCACATAGACGCTTTCCTGCTGGACTGGTCTCACCTGGACGTTTATGCCTTTCCACCTTTCAAGATCCTAAACAAGGTGCTGCAGAAGTTCACCTCTCACGAAGGGACCAGGTTGACATTGGTTGCTCCTCTCTGGCCCGCGAGAGAGTGGTTCACAGAGGTACTTCTATGGCTGGTAGACGTTCCAAGAAGTCTGCCGTTACGGATGGATCTCTTGCGACAGCCTCACGTAAAGAGATTTTATCAAAGCCTCCCCACGCTTCGTCTAACTGCCTTCAGACTATCGAAAGACTCTCTTGAGCTCGAGGGTTTTCGAAGGAGGCAGCTAGAGCGATCGCGAGGGCTAGAAGATCCTCTACCATCAGGATCTATCAGTCGAAATGGGAGGTATTTAGAGACTGGTGCAAGTCCTCCTCTATTTCCTCTTCCAAGTGCCTCTGTAGCGCAGATTGTGAATTTTCTGCCTTATCTGAGAAACGGTCGCTCCCTCTCTGCATCCACCATTAAAGGCTACAGAAGCATGTTAGCTTCTGTTTTCAGGCATAAAGGTTTGGATCTTTCTAATAACAAAGATCTCCAAGACCTGCTTAAGTCTTTCGAGACTTCCAAGGCGCATCATATTTCGACTCCTGCTTGGAACTTGGACGTGGTCCTACAGTTCCTTATGTCAGTCAGGTTTGAACCATTAAATTCAGCCTCCCTGAAGGATCTTACCCTCAAGACACTTTTTTTTGGTGAGCTTGGCTTCGGCTAAAAGGGTTAGTGAGATACATGCTTTTAGCAAGAACATCGGTTTTCTCCGCTAATAAAGCAGTATGCGCTCTTCAACTTGGTTTTTTTTGGCCAAGAATGAACTTCCGTCTCGTCCTTGGCCTAAATCATTTGAAATCCCCAGTCTTTCTGAGATTGTGGGGAATGAAGTTGAAAGAGTGCTGTGCCCCGTTAGAGCTCTTAATTTTTGTTTATCCAGAACTAAACCGCGACGAGGTTGTTCAGAGGCTTTATGGTGCTCCGTTAAAAAGCCCTCTTTGCCTATGTCTAAGAATGCGTGGTCTTATTTTATTAGACTTTTGATTCGGGAGGCACACTCTCAATTAAGTGAGAAGGATCATAATTTACTTAAAGTCAAGGCTCATGAAGTTAGAGCGATAGCAACTTCTGTAGCGTTTAAGCAAAATAGACCCATTAAAAGTATTATGGACGCGACCTTTTGGAGAGGCAAGTCGGTTTTCGCTTTATATTACTGTACTTGAAAGATGTCCAGACTCTTTATGAGGACTGCTACACACTGGGACCATTCGTAGCAGCGAGTGCAGTAGTGGGTGAAGGCTCTACCACTACATTCCCTTAATCCCAATATCCTTTTAATCTACTCTTGAAATTTTTAATCTTATTTTGGGTTGTACGGGAGACTAAGAAGTCTTTCGCAATCTTTTTGATTTGGCGGGTGGTCAAAATATTGTTTCTTGAGAGCGCCCAGAGTAAGGGTATTGATGAGGTCCTGTTATAGGGGTGTTCACCCTGGTTATAGCAGATCCTGGGAGTCTTTCGGCATCCTAAGAGGATCGCTGGGCTTCATGAGGATAGCGGACTAATGAGGCAGAGTAATAATCAGAGTCTGCTTCCTTACCAGGTACCTATACTTAAGTCTGTTTTTTGAATAATTGTCAAAAACTCTTGAGCATATACGCCTTTATTGTACAGTATTAATACTGGTCTCTACCCACCACCATGGGTGTGAATCAGCTATTATATATTCACCGGCTAAGTTTAATATTTAAAAATGATATTTTGATTATAAAATAAATTTTTGAATATACTTACCCGGTGAATATATAAATTAAAGGCCCTCCCTTCCTCCCCGATAGAGACCTAGGGGACTGAGAAGAACTGGAGATGTTTACAAGTATATGCGGTATCTGGCCGATAGTCGGCGCTGGTGGTCACACCCGCAACCTTCACGGCGATCGCTCGTGAGTTTTTGGAATCCGTCGAGCCGTCGGAGACGTCAGCTATTATATATTCACCGGGTAAGTATATTCAAAAATTTATTATATAATCAAAATATCATTTTATTCAACTTGTAATTTTTCAGCTATTGTATAGTTGTGTTTAATTATATTTTATCTCCTTCCATTTTCTGCTTTCCAAATGTGGGTATTTTTTTGTAGTTAACTGGAAGAAAAGGTCATATTCTGGTTTTTAATAAGATGGGAGCACTTTACTACAACCTCCCTTGGAGTTCATGAACCTCCTCAGGAATAATTTATATTACTGTATTGTATTTTAAAGTCTCCAAAATCGTAACTGTGGAATGAAAATATTTGTTTATTTTCTTTTAAATATATCCTTTCAAACTTGCCTGTTTTTGGTGTTTGAATTTTATCCACATTTTTATTTGCAGAGTTTATGAATAATGGTTCAAGAGTTTCAAGTGGTGCGATGCTTTTCGTGCTTGTCATTCCAGTCTCAACAAGTGTGCAAAAAACCCAAATTCACTTGTAAAGTTTGTGGAGAAAAGCAGTCTGTAAGAAAAGTAAGTAATGCACAATACCAAGTAATGCACAATACCATTACAAGATGTATTCCAGGCAGAATTGATAGCATGTTTTACCCAACTTCTCAACCCATCAGTTGACCTAATTGATAGTATTTAAGACAGTGGTCTCACCAGGCAATTCCTGAAGTGCAATTAGGCTAGCACTAGATTTGGTCTTATTTTTTGCTTCTGCTGACATGATTGTTAGTTACATTGCCTTTAATTTAAAGAGACAAGGGTTTAATTCCAATATGAGGTAGAAATTCATTCCTATTGAACAGACATTAAATATTTTTGGTTTTTTATCAAGTACTGACTCATGAGATAATTCAAATTAAATCCTATCTGATAGGATGTATTTCAGCTGGTGGGCTGGGAAGTTGGGTAAAATAGCTGGGATAGCATTCTCACAGAGTAAAATGTTAAACGCAGGTATAGTTTCATGTGTAAGGTAGGATGCCATATAAGGGATGCTTACATCATATAACTGACAGTGGAATCTTTGATTATATTTTATTTCTATGTGGATACAAACTTGAGTCATTTAATGGGGTTACTCCTGGTTCTGTTTTCTACAGACAGACAATAAAAAAGAAATCGATAAAAATACATCATGTTATGCTGCTGGGCAGCTACTGCGCATGACGGGCTATACTTGTCCAAAGCGTCTAGCCACAAAACTTCTGGCCATGCTGGCAGTTGGACGTCCCTCCCTTCACTCCTACGATCAGACAACCGCATCGCCAGCTTATCATCCTTATTTTGCTTGTGCTTGTGTCTTTGTGTTGTAGACATTATTGGCCACTTGCGTGTTCATTATTTGTGAGTTAGAGTATGTGCCTTTCAACCATGTCGAACTCATTGCGTTTCTATCGGGGCCCTAATGGTCCCCCTTGTGGAACCTTTATGAGCCATATAGATGTGAATCCTCTCCCGGTATGTCTGTTGTGTTGAGGAAACAGATGTTCAGTGGAATCTCCATGTGAGTATGATAGGGAGTGGTTATCTTACCAGTGGGATAGATTTCGTTCTCGTTGGAAGAAGTGAGGTAAGAGAGATCGCTCTCCCCTTCTCCTTCAGTAAGCGGTGAGAAGAAACGCAAGGCAGGTTCAACGTTGAACATTATCTTCCCACTAAGTTCTGTGTATCAGGATCCTCTGAGATTTTTGAAGAAGATGACCCCAATATCATTAACATATCTCCTAGTGTCAGTACTGTTATGTGTATTATGAAATTGAACCTGTTCATATCACAAATCCCTTGGCTAGGTCAGCTATGTTCCCTGAGCCAGATCCGTTCCTCTATCTGAGACTATGCTGCTTTGTCTAGATCCCCCTTAACACACATGAGTGAGCTGAGTGGGTATTTATACCTTTCAGATTATGCAGATAAGATGTTTCATTCCCGTAAGAACTTTAAAGTCAAGCCTGTCATTTCCTCTCGTACCGAGGTGCCCTTACTGGAAGATCCTGATTACCAGTAGTTTCCAATTTGTACTAACAAGAAAGGCTTGCCTTGTACACCTAGGGATCCTTGGTAGAAAACTCCATTAAAGAGCGCCTGGGATGATTTGAGAGTTGTCGTCTCTATTATGTGGGTGGTCTGAGATGGTCTGAGAGTTGTCGTCTCTATTATGAGGGTGGTCAGACCACTTTGGCCGTGTCACCGCCCCCCCACAGTTGGCACTACCTTCATGCTCCAAGCAGGCCTCTCTTCTCAAGCTTTCCAAAGCGGGGAAGTTGAATGTAACTATTCCTGCCATGCTAAGAATTTCTTCCAAGAATACCATTAGGCCGAATGTTCAGATTCATAAATATGCACATGCCTAGGCAGGCTGACAGGTCCAGGCAAGTTGTTACTCCCAAGCGTAGTGATGTCACTGAACGCGCCGCCATCTTGACGTGTTAACGTATTCCTTTGTGTCATGATGATGCTAAGAGTATGGCTGTATGTCCATCAGATATTAGAGGGCGTAATAAACCATCTCCTCATATATCCAGAGTTCCATCAGAGTTTTATAAACTCTCGGCCAGGAACCAAAGTGATAGAACCTCGCTCAACGCAGATAAGAACCTTGTGTCTTATTCTAGAGACAAACCCATTAATCGTCCGGATGGATGATCATGACTACCAGATTAAATGTTCTTTGGAGTGTTATTTTGCAGAAAATTCTTTTACAGTTACGGGAAGCGGATATGGGGCACGGAAAATTTCCCCCCTTCCCGAGAATCACCCCTACATCAGATGTAGAAGAACAATTTGACGGATGACATAGACGTGGTTATTGCCTTAGGCGTCCAAAAGGACAGAGTACAGTACTGAGAACTCTCTCTCGCCTCGTAAAACGAGTTCCGAGAGAGACTTTAACTCATCTGTTTCTCAATCAAGATATAGAAATGAACTGTACGATGGGAGTGAACTAGGCTCCTCCCACTCCTTCTTTGCCTCCTCTTCCCTGTTATCGCTCAAGGGAAAGGAAGCACGTTGGAGGAAGGATAGAGAGCTCAGTTAAGACAAAGTCCTCCCCGGGATATCAATACTATTGATGATTCCCCTCAAAACCTCTTCGTGCGTGAGAATACAAGCTCTGCTGATAATGCTAAGAGTATGGCTATACGTCCATCAGATGTTAGAGGTCGTAATAAACCATCTCCTTATATATCCAGAGTTCTACTGGAATTTTATAAACTCTTGGCCAGGAACCAAAGAGATAGAGTCTCACCCTACGCAGATAAGAACCTCATGTCTTATGCTAGAGAGACAGACCCATTAATCGTCCAGATAGACCCCATTCTTACACTCTGTCTGACAATCATGACTACCAGGATATGTGTTGTTCGGAATGCCATTCTTTTGCAGGAAATTCTTTACAGGTACAGGAAGCGGACACGGGGCATGGAAAATTTCCCCCCTTCCTGAGAATCACCCCTACATCAGATGTAGAAGAATGGCAGACAACGTAGACGTGGTTAACGCTGTAGCGGTTCAATAGGACAGTTTACTGATGACTGTCTCTCACCTCATAAAACAAGTAATGAGTGACACTAACTCCTCTGTTTCTTGATCAAGATATAGAAATGAACACGCGTACGATGGGAGTGAACTAGGCTCCTCCCACTCCTTCTCTGCCTCCTCCTCCAGTTATCACTCAAAGGAAAGGAAGCACGTTGGAGGGAAAATAAAGAGCTCTGTTAGGACAGAAAATCCTCCCTAGGATATAATCACTCTTGATGATTCCCCTGAAAACCTCTTTGTGCGTGCAAATACAAGCTCTGCTGATGTACCCCCCTTGAGGCCCCAGTATTGAGCTCGAAAGCCTCTCATTGTATTAAGATCATGAGCCTAATCAGTCAATTAAGAAATATGGATGAGCCTCCATGAACACAGACTGCTAATAGAGGATGCGGCATCGATGATACCTTCCCGTGTTCTCAGAACCCCAGACTTGGGTATGACGTGGTCCTTTTCAACTAAACGAAGGACACTCAAGTTTTTTGACTCCCAAGACTCTGCTGCGGAAAACTCGTTAAAAGTGTATAGATCACAAAAACTTACGCCTTTACCTCTGCCGCACCAGAGACGTTTTTACAGTAACTCTGGTGCTTTTCAGAGCCTTCTTCCCATTGATCCAGATGTAGCCAACTTGGTGCCTTCAGTTTCAGCCAAAAGGCTGCTGAACTTACCAAACACAATTTTAAGTCCTGAGCTGGCAAATATGGAGGTAGCTGCTGTGGCAGCCATTCAGGCCTATTTGTGGATAGACCACTAATCAAGAGCACTCTCTAATTTTGCTATTTCAAGGAACCTCAATACGACTATGGGATCAGTTCAAGGAATGCTCTAGATCTGGCGCTAAGGCCATAGAGTTCCTCCTCCACCAGAAGGTTTTCCTGTGCAGAAACTGTTCTGAAGAGGCATAACGCTGTCTTAGCAAGATACTCTAGACAGCTGTCCCCTAGAGTTCCTCCTCCACCAGAAGGGTTTCCTGTGCGGAAACTGTTCTGAAGAGGCATAACGCTATCTTAGCAAGATACTCTAGACAGCTGTCCCCTAGAGAGGCTACAGTCCTTAGTAATTCTGACCTCATAAACTCTCCTCTCTTTCCATTCTCAGACATGACTAAAGCGATCAAGAAGTTAGAAAAACTGGGGCAGAGCCCAATAGTCAACAGAGCAGCACCTTTTCCTAGGTTGCCCACTCCTCAGAAACAGGCAAAGAACTTGTCCTTTAGGCAACCCCCTCAACAGAGATAGCTTCTCCCTCACACGAATGGAAAACAGCCTGGGAGGCAGATTTCTAGCTCTAACTTTTGTCAGAGAGGCTATCCTTCTGGCCAAAGAGGACGTGGCAGCAGAAGTTCTAACTAGGGAGGGCTTTTCTCCCAGCTTACCACCAGTTGCTGGATGCCTGCAAAGCACTTGGCAAAGGTGGCAGGACTTAGGGACTGACCCTTGGACAGTAGAAGTCCTCTATTCAGGATATCAGATCTCCTTCATAGACTGTCCACCTCCTTTAACCAGGAATCGGATCCAATTATTCTACAGTAAATGAAAGGATCATCAAAAGACCAACTTTGTAGAGGAAGTCTCCAAGTTGATAAGCAAAGAAGCAGTAGAGGAAGTCTTCGATGACTCTTCAGCAATCTATTCCTGGTAGAGAAGCTGACGAGAGGTTGGAGACCCGCCATAGACCTCTCTCTCTTGAACCTCTCTATTTTGCAGACAAGGTTGTAGATAGCACTCCTTCCTCCGTTCTCCAGGCCATCAGGAAGAACAACTACCTTCTGGCTATAGACCTGAAAAATGCTTACTTTGAGCTCTCTATTCATCCTGTCTGGAGTAAGTAGCTAAGATTCCCCTTTCGAGACCAACTGTTCTAGTTCAGGGTGCTGTGCTTTGGCCTGTCTACAGCCTTTCAGGTCTTCACCAAAGTCTTTGTCCATGTCTCAGCTTGGGCTCATGAGATACTTAGATGCCTGGCTTCTCTTAAAATCCCGAGCTCTCCTGCTGAAACACAAAGAGCTGTTACTGGATCTGTGCATTAAGTTAGGGATCAAGTCAAACCTCCAGATGACCAGCCTCATCCCCAAACAATCCATCAGGTATCTGGGCATGGACAAGCCAAGCCTTTCCTGCTGTACACGGAGTGGCAAGGTTTAGGACTCTAGTAGTAACTTTCATGAAAGGGGACCTCCTGCCTGCTCGGACGTGACAAGTTGTTAGGTCACCTCTCCTTGTTAGAGGAACTCATTCCCATTGGGAGATTGCAGCTCTGCTTGGTGTACTGGGCTCTGAAGACCCAGTGGTCCCAAGCCTCAGACCATCATGCAATCCTGCTGCGAGTACCTCAAGAGGTGATATTGGACCTCTCGTGGTGGCTGAAGGAGAAGAACCTGTTACTGGGAACACCCCTCCAAGATCCTCCCTCACAGTTCATGCTGTTTACAAATGTTTCGCCAGGGATGGGGTACCCATAATGGAAAGGAACAGACCTTGTGCCTATGGTCAGAGAAATACAAGAGCTCTAACATAAACTTTCTAGAAATGAAAGCAGCGCAGCTAGCATTACTCCACTTCGCAAAGACTCTGACAGGTCACTCTGTGGTTTTGATGAATGACATTTCCACAATCGTGACCTATTGTACATCTCCAAACAATGAGGCATAGCCTCTCTCCTGCTCTGCAACCTAGCAGCAGATATTCTCAAATGAACAGTCCCTGCAATCTCTCTCTCTCTCGGTGAGGTTTATCCCCGGGAAGCGAAACGTCATTGCATACCCTCTGAGCCATCGTGAGACGACAGTTGGTTCAGAATGGTCTTTGCGAGGTTTCCAATTTCTAGATATATTTATCACCCATCTGAATCATAAACTCCTGGTGTACTGCTCTCCAGTCCCAGAACAAGCTGCAGTGATGGAAGATGCATTTCAACACCCAAGGGACGGTCTAGACTCCTACGTTTCCCTCCGTTCTGTCTGATTCATAAGACACTGAACAGAATCAGAACATCCAAGGGAGTCAGAGTAACACTAGTGGCCTCAAGATTGCCAGCAGTGGAGGGGTATTCAGACCTGCTGGAACTTCTTACCGAAATACCAAGAGAACTTCCAGAATGGCAAAACCTGATATGCCTATCTCACATAAAAAAATTCCACAATGCAGTACATTGCCTCACAGTTGGAGACTATCCAGCGTCTCCTCCGCAATAAAGGCTCTTCAAGACCAAATGTGAAGCAGCTTTCCAGATACTTCCGGTAGTCTTCCACAGCAGTTTACCAAGCAAAGTGGAAAATCTTCTGTGATTGGTGTCGTAGGGAAAATACTGATCCGCTCAAGCCCACTATTTCCCTGACTGCAGACATTTTAATTTTCGGAAGGAGCAAGAAGGCCCTTTCTGTCACTGCGGTGAAAGGCTACCACTCGGCCTTGAGCCAAGTATTCTAACTGAAAGGACTAGACCTCTCAGATTCTTGGAAACTCTTAGCATTGATGAAGAGATTAGAGCAGTCTTGCCCTCCTCGACAACTAAAGCCCCCCTCCAGTGATGTGATGAAGGTTCTACGGGCCTTGAAGAAAGCCCCGTATGAACCTATGCATAAATCCTTGGACAGAGATTTTACTCTGAAGACAGTCTTCCTCCTTGCCTTAGCTTCATCCAAGAGAGGGAGTGAACTGTGTGGTGAATCTCACCTTTTGTCACATTCCAGAGGGTGGAAAGAACTACCTTTGTCTTTTGTTCCTGAATTTGTGGCCAAAACCCAACATACGGTTCATAACGATATTGGATTTAACTCTTTCACGATCTAGTCTCTCAAAAAGGTAACTGATGACCCAGATGACATGTTAATATGTCCTGTAAGAACAGTACAAAAATATCTAAAAGGGTGCAGTATTTCAGACCCAGAATCTCCAATTTGTTTGTGAGCACTGGCTGTTCCAAAAAGAAGGTTTCCTGAAACACCATCTGTTTTTGGTTGAGAGAAATCATGAGTAGAGTCTATAAGTCATCAGGGGAAGTGTCTCTAGGGGCCCCCCCCTCGAGTACATGATATATTTGGGTTTGCTGCAACCCTAGCGTTCCTCAAAAACCACTCGGTAACTCAAGTCCTAAAAGCAGGAGTGTGGAGGAGACAAACCACTTGAAGATTACACACACAGGTCCTTAGACACCTTTTCTATAGGGCCCATTGTTGCAGCACAGAAAATAATCTATTTTCAATATTAAACTTACCTGATGATCATATAGCTGTCAGCTCTGCTGCCCGACAGAAAAACCTACGGGCGGAATACGCCAGCGATCGCTATACAGGTGGGGGTGTACATCAACAGCGCCATCTGTCAAGTAGGTACTCAAGTACTCGATGTCAACATAGAACCAATTTTCTCTCTGTCGTGCCACTGGCAAGACCTACTAAATACGCTGTTACTAACTGGATTTGTTTTCACAACGATTTGGTGAAGTACACTATTCCAGTTTTGAGCTTTCGCTATGCAGGGGTTTTATCTTCATTTCAAAACTTGAACTCGTTTTGGATAGATTTAATTATGGTGACGAAGAGAGTATGGACTCTCTTTCACTTTTAAATGGCCGACCCTTCCCTTAGACGGAAGTGTGTTTAGGTTTTTGGTAATTTTGCTTAACACGTTATAGATCTATATATTTTATATCTCTCCGCCTTTATAGGCCTCTTCGATTAACTTTCCATTTATTATAAACATATAACAATAAATTTTTATGTTTGTTTATATGCGACCTTTCCTGATAGTAGGCGGTCCTAACTTGGAACCGAAGTTATTTAACATTGAGCCCGTTATATCATATTTAATCTTTAAAGAATTTAATACTTTTTTAATTTTAATGTTTTATGAAAGAATTTCTTTGATAGTCTCGTACTGTTTTCAAAGATGAACTAACGTTTAGTTTTTAGTCTACGCAGTTGTTGACGTTCAGGACGTTCAACATGCGCTCTATCGTTACGATAGAGAGAGAGTGTATCACGGTTTCACTTTGCAGTAAGAGTAAACCGATTCTGGCGTTTCGTTCATTCTTTCTTAGCTTAAATGGTTTAAATTCTAAATTAAAGGAACTTTTTTTTTGGAAAACGTTTCAGTTTTTTCCTTTAGCAAATAACATGTTTTAACGATATATAATTGGGCTCTTCTCTCAGGTGCGAAATCAAGAGAGAAAGAGAGAGAGAGATAGAGACGGAGGGAGAGAGAGGAGAATAAACGTTTCGTTCAAGCTGGTAACGTTGTTCTCGTTTTTTACTCTCCTCCCTAGTCGCTGTAGGGGAAGAAGGTAAAACGTTTCTAGGGTTTTATTCTTGTTCCCAGGCTATGTGCGCTGAGAGATTGTAAACGTAGTTTATTTGATCTAGTGTTTAGTCTCTTTCCCAGACACTGAATTCTTTATCTTTATTTATGTTTTCTGTTGCATTGTACGACTGTTTTCGCAATTACTACCTTTTAATGAAGGATAGGATTGCGTGTTTCAGGTAGAAATCAGTTAAAGTTTCGATTTCAGTGAAATAAGTGCAAAACAGAAAATCAAAGTGATAAAGTGATATGTGCAAAGTGTTACAGTGTTGCGTCCGAGGGTTCGTCTGTTCGTGCCAGTCGTTCACCTAGTCCGGGACCTCTTACAAGCTCCCAAGCCCAGGGGAGAAGTAATGTCGAACGACTTATGGGTTCCACAGGCCTTGATCAACGAACAGACGTTTTTCCCTCCGTGGTTTCGGGCGTATCTTCCCAAGATCGCCCCACCCACACAAAGACGAGAGAGCCCATTTATTCCTCGTCTGCGGAAGAGGTTTCTCGTAAGAAACCATGGACCACATCTCGCAGCTTTTTAAGTGCAAGTCGGTCCCTTCCGCGCAAGTCCAACGGCCCAGGTGTAGCCACTGGGTCAGTTCGGACTCGCTGCAGTCATCCGACGACTGCACACCTCCCAAGAGAGGCAAGGTGGTACCGCAACAGGCAGTAACTCCGTCTGTTGCCGCACCAGCTGTTTTAGACCCTCAGTCACAACGGACAGTAGCTCCGTCTGTTGCCACTTTTGTAGACCCTAAGTGGTCTTTACTGCAGTCTATGCAGACTCAGTTAGCTGCGGTTATGCAGGAGTTTCGTGCGGAGAAGGTTGACACTGCTCCCGTTAGCCTACAACCTGCCACGGTTGTGCGCCCAGCTCTCGCTGAGGCTGCCTGCTCCCACACTCCGGCTGCGGAGAGCTCCACCACCGATGCGCAGTCGACCCTGCCAGACGCATGTTGACGTTAGCCGACGTGCGGCACCCTCCGTTGACATGCGTGAGCTACCGCATCAGCAGTGGGAAGGTGGAGTCAAGCTGCCGTGTTTTGACGCGATGCGTTAGTTTCCGCAACCCACGGCAGTCCCCACCACGCACCACCACTCCGCTTTGGTTGTTGCCTGCTCCCACACTCCGACTGCGGAGAAGGTTGACGATGCACCCGTTTGCCTACAACCTGCCACGGTTGTGCGCCCAGCAGACGCTGCGGCTGCCTGCTCCCACACTCTTGTTGTGAGAGCTCCTCCACCCATGCGCAGTCGACCCTGCCAGACGCATGCTGACTCCCACAGACACACGGAGCACTCCGTTGCCGTGCGTGAGCTACCACAAGCTGCCGTGTTTTGACACGGTGTGTCAGCCTCCGCAACCCACTGTGGTTACCGCCACTCGCCCGCAGCAGACTAGTCAGTCAGGAGTTGAGGCTTCCCCACACAGCTTTGGTTGTTGCCAGCTCACAGACTGTCAAGCAGTTACATGACGTTGCCTTCTGGTCTGCTACTAATGCACCAGTGCTGTATGTCCTCACGCACCTGTTGTGGTTGACAGTTCAGTTTTTTGACAGTTCACAGACTGTCAGGCAGTTACATAACGTTGCCTTCTGGTCTGCTGCTAATGCACCAGTGCTGTATGTCCTCACACACCTGTTGTGGTTGACAGTTCAGTTTTTGACAGTTCACAGACTGTCAAGCAGTTACATAACGTTGCCTTCTGGTCTGCTGCTTATGCACCAGTGAGACCCTCACTGAGATAACCTAGCTTTTCTCGGACATGGTTCCTGTAGATGAGAAAGTGCTGTTCTCCCTCCTACTGATATTCCTTTGAGGACTCTGTCATTTGGAGAGGAGCCTTAAGCTGCTTAGCCTCCTATGGACTTTAATTAAAGCATACCAAGGCTTCCAGGGATGGTAAATGGTTCCGCTTCAGTCGCTAACCCCGTCTGTTGCCACACCTGCTCCCATAGACCCTAATGGGCTTTGCTGCAAGACATGCAGTCCAAGCTTGTGTCCTTGATAGAGGATTTTTTACGGAGAAGAACCTTCTGGCCAACAACCTTCCTACCGGTTGGTTGTGCGCCCTGTTGACGCTGAGGTATCCTACTCGCGTCCGCCAGTTGAGGTGGTTCCTCCACCGATGCGACCCAGTGTGGGTTGCCAGTCGCACGTTGACGTTAAGCGACTCTCGGAGGTGGTTGTGGACGTTCAGTGTGTCACTAGGAAGACGTTCAACAACCAGCAGAGGTGACTTGTTGTGACGCAGTGCGGCAACCTCAGCAACCCGGTAGGGGGTTGACTGCACAACCCAGACAGTCTAGACAGTTTCGGGTTGACGCTGTACTTCCTCGCGTCCCCATGGTTGACAGTTCACAGACTGTGCAGCAGTACCATGATATTGTGTCCGGCTCCGTCACGCATCCACCAGTGCGACCGGATTCAGCGAGTCAGACGTTGCCCACTCCGTTGCCGTTTCCTCATCAGTTTCGGATGTGGAACCCTCTGATGAGGACATTGCTGAACAAGACGATCAACCCCCAGCCCTGCTATCCATCCAGAAGATGCTGAAGAAGGAACGCTGCCCTGTCAGGCTGTGGATGAGTCTGGTTAGGACACTGTCATCCGTGGTTCAATTTGTGTCACTTGGAAGACTACACCTCCGTCCTCTTCTGTATCATCTAGCTTTTCACTGGAAAAGGACAAGACGCTAGAAGCGGTCTCGATCCCGGTTTCCGGAAAGATAAAGTCTGGTCTGACTTGGTGAAAGGACTTTATCAACCTTTGAAAGGGTCTTCCCCTGACTGTTCAGACTCCCAACCACGTTCTCTTCTCGGACGCATCGGACGTAGGCTGGGGTGCGACATTAGGCGGTAGGGAATGCTCGGGATTATGGAACTCGAGTCAAAGGACAATGCATTTCAACTGCAAGAAGCTACTGGCAGTACGTCTGACCTGGTAAAGCTTCAGGTCTCTCCTTCAAGGCAAAGTGGTGGAGGTGAACACGGACAACACCCTGCTTTGACGTACATCTCCAAGCAAGGAGGGACCTACTCTCTGACATGGTACGAGTTCGCAAGAGACCTCCTCACCTGGTCAACAGGTCTAGACTTTTCACTAGTAACGAGGTTCATCCAAGGCAACTTGAATGTCATAGCAGATTGTCTCAGTAGGAAGGGACAAATAATTCCAACAGATTGGACCCTCCACAAGGATGTATGCAAGAGACTTTGGGCCACCTGGGGCCAGCCAACCATAGATCTCTTCGCAACCTCGATGACCAAGAGGCTCCCAATACTTTGCTCACCTATCCCGGACCCAGCAGTAGTTCATATAGATGCCTTTCTACTAGATTGGTCACATCTAGATCTATATGCATTCCCTCCGTTCTAGATTGTCAACAAGGTACTGCAGAAGTTCGCCTCTCACGAAGGGACAAAGTTGACGCTAGTTGCTTCCCTCTGGCCCGCGAGAGAATAACTCACCGAGGTACTTCGATGGCTAGTAGACGTTCCCAGAACACTTCCCCTAAGGGTGGACCTGCTACGTCAGCCACGCGTAAGAAGGTACTCCAAGGCCTCCACGCTCTTCGTCTGACTGCCTTCAGACTATCGAAAGACTCTCGAGAGCTAGAGGTTTTTCGAAGGAGACAACCAGAGCGTTTGCTAGAGCAAGGAGAACATCCACCCTTAGAATCTACCAATCGAAGTGGGAAATCTTCCGAAACTGGTGCAAGTCAGTATCCGTATCCTCGACCAGTACCTCTGTAACTCAATAGCTGACTTTCTCTTATATCTGAGGAAAGAACGATCTCTTTCAGCTCCCACTATCAAGGGTTACAGAAGCATGTTGGCATCAGTCTTCCGTCACAGAGGCTTAGATCTTTCCAACAATAAAGATCTACAAGACCTCCTTAAGTCTTTTGAGACCACGAAGGAGCGTCGTTTGGTTACACCTGGTTGGAATTTAGACGTGGTTCTAAGATTCCTTATGTCAGACAGGTTCGAACCGCTTCAATCAGCCTCCCTGAAAGATCTCACCTTTAAGACTCTTTTCCTGATATGCATAACCACAGCTAAAAGAGTCAGTGAGATTCATGCCTTCAGCAAGAACATCGGATTCTCATCCGAAACGGCTACATGTTCTACAACTTGGTTTTCTAGCCAAACACGAGCTGCCTTCTCGGCCTTGACCAATATCGTTCGATATTCCAAACTTATCGTATGGTTGGAAATGAACTAGAAAGAGTATTATGTCCTGTAAGAGCTCTTAAGTTCTATTTTAAAAACCTTTACGAGGCCCGTCTGAAGCTTTATGGTGTTCAGTTAAGAATCCATCTTTGCCTATGTCAGAGAATTCTTTATCCTATTTTATCAGACTGTTAATACGAGAAGCTCATTCCCATCTGAATGAGGAAGACCAAGCTTGGCTGAAGGTAAGGACACACGAAGTTAGAGCTGTCGCAACTTCCGTGGCCTTTAAACAAAATAGATCTCTGCAAAGTATATTCGACGCAACCTATTGGAAAAGCAAATCAGTGTTCGCGTCTTTTATCTTAAGAATGTCCAGTCTCTTTACGAGAACTGCTACACTCTGGGACCATTCGTAGCAACGAGTGCAGTAGTGGTGAGGGCTCCACCACTACAATTCCCTAATTCCATAACCTTTTTAATCTTTCTCTTGAAATGTTTTATTAATATTTTTGGGTTGTCCGGAAGGCTAAGAAGCCTTTCGCATCCTACTTGATTTGGCGGGTGGTCAAAGTCATTTCTTGAGAAGCGCCTAGATTAGAGGTTTTGATGAGGACCTTTAGTATGGGTTGCAACCCTTCATACTTCAGCTCCTAGGAGTCGCTCAGCATCCTATGAGGATCGCGAGGCTCAGTAAGGAAGACGTACTTAAAAAGGCAGAGTAATTGTTCAAGTCGACTTCCTTACCAGGTACTTATTTATTTTATGCTTGTTATTTTGAATAACTGCTAAAATGAAATACGGAATACTTAGCTCATAATAATGTCAACATGTAATGCTGGTCTCTACCCACCCCCCTGGGTGTGAATCAGCTATATGATCATCGGGTAAGTTTAATATTGAAAAATGTTATTTTCATTAGTAAAATAAATTTTTGAATATACTTACCCGATGATCATAAATTAAAGGACCCACCCTTCCTCCCCAATAGAGACCCAGTGGACAGAGGAGAAAATTGGTTCTATGTTGACATCGAGTACTTGAGTACCTACTTGACAGATGGCGCTGTTGATGTACACCCCCACCTGTATAGCGATCGCTGGCGTATTCCGCCCGTAGGTTTTTCTGTCGGGCAGCAGAGCTGACAGCTATATGATCATCGGGTAAGTATATTCAAAAATTTATTTTACTAATGAAAATAACATATTTAAGGTCTAATGGAACAAGTAACTGCTTCACTCTCAGGCACCAGTTACTCTGCATCATAAGGGTTGAGTATAAAGGCTAATGGCGATTTTGATAGAACTTGAAGCCCTCACTTAAAATCTCTTAAATGCAGGTAAGAATACCCTGTGTATGGGGAATGATATCTTAATGATATATTGTATACATTAATATTATAAGTCACTTGATGTTCGTATCACTTCACCCTGGTAAAAAACTCTTTGGAATAGAACAGAAGCCCCTGCCTAGTACAAGGCGGCTGCACTGTTCACAGATAATTCACACTTGATATCTTGCTATTACTATAGTAATTGTGTCTTGGGGTAAAGGGCAGACCTTCTACAGCACGGAGACTTCATCCCACCTAAGGAAGAATCCTTATTAAATGACTCAGAAGTTTATATCTGCATAGGAATAAACTACAAATTTTATATAATTTGTATATTTCCTAGCTATACAAACTTGAGTCATTTACTAAAGGTTCTGCCTCAAGTCTACAAAAGAGTGCAGTAGCTCCCCAGCAACATAACATGATGCAATCTACTGAATTCTTTTTGATTGTTGGACTTAGAAAACAGAACCAGAAGTAATGGCATTAAATGATTCAGGTTTGTATAGCTGGGAAAAGTACAAATGATATAAAATTTGTAGTATTAGTTATTATTATTATTATTATTATTATTATTATTATTATTATTATTACACATATTATTATTACAAGTGTTATTATTATTATTATTATTATTATTATTATTATTATTATTATTATTATTATCATTATTATCATTACCACTATTAGAAGCCAAGCCACAACTGAACCTGGAAAACCTGACTACTTCAAGATTTAGTGCCCCCAATCTGGAAAGAAACCTAGTGCGGATAAAGAAACAGTGAGGTAGGAAATAAACTTTAGAATGGTTGCGGTGGCCAATGAATTAACGTCCCTGACTGGGTTCGAGTTCCGCTCAAACTCGTTAGTTCCTTTTGATCGCTGCAATATCACCATCCTAGTGAGCTAAGGATGGGGAGTTTGGGGTGACTATAGGTCTATCTGCTGAGTCATCAGCAGCCCTTGCTGGCTCTCCATGGTTCTAGCTTGGGTGGAGAGGGGGCTTGGGCACTGATCATATGTATATATGGTCAGTCTATAGGGCAATGTCAGTGTCCCCCCCTGCCATTCATGAGTGGCCTTTAAACCTTTAAGAGATACATAAAAATGTCAAAATTAGGTTCAATAACAAAATACTATCAAATAAACAAGAGAAACAAGAGATAACCCATGAAAATAGACTTATGACAACCTGCTCAAAAGAAAATTATTATCATCAAGTTTCAAGTTATGAAGTTTCACCACTGCACCTATATACTGTATATGATTAGGAAAATCATTCCATAATTTGACAACAGCAGAAATGATACTTTGTGATATTGAGCTTCACACAAGAAACTGGGTTTTCTTTTTTAACAAACATTGAAATTAATTCAAATACTGTACATATCTTTTTTCAGGAGTATGGTCGAGGTACTGGTAAAGAATGTCGTATCCATGTTCAAAAGCTTAACAGACTTCAAGGTGATCTTGAATTAGACCATGAAAAAAAGCTTGAAATTCAACTTGAGAATCAAGTATATGATGAACATTTGGTCAATAATTCCTTTGAGGAACACGGAAGGTATAATGAATATAATGATGAACAGGAGGATTCAGAAATTCATGCTGAGGATTCAACAATCCATGCTCCAGGGCATTCAAACACAGGTAATGTAATAGGATTGAATATCATTTATTTAAAAGCATTGAGATAATGACACTAATAGAGAAGACAAGTGGAAGTAGTTTATAGTTTTTATTTTATACAAAATTGATGATAAGAATATTTTCTCAAGTATAAGTGTATCACCAGCAGCTTAATAGAATGGTTAATTTAATTATGTCTTCATTGCTGGTTTTTAAGGGAGACTTGACAAGTTTGTATTGCTAATACTGTACTGAACTGTCATAAACCAAGCAGTAATTAGACAATATGTGAAACATCCCTGAACCGGTCTTACTTCTACATCTTGAGTGGAGTAAATCCGAGTGATTGATGGACATTTACTGTATGCTGAACTCATTCTGTGTTCTAATTTCCGCTTTTGAATTTTGTTATAACCATGATTATTCCATTATACTGTATATACAGTATACCCATTACCTGTACACATTTTTTTATTGCGTATTGTGGTCGTGAGAAAAATGTCATCACTTGTAAATGTTGATGTGTGATTGTTAAATGAATGGGATTATATTTTATCGATTCCAGTTGTGTACAATATGCCTAAAAAATATGGGATAAAAATCTTATCACTCCAAACAAAGTAAATGGTAACTGAGGCCTTATCTTAGCCTTTCATTGTTGTTTTTTTACATAAGGTGAATTTGGCTGTGGTAAATTTATCCCTGCAGACTACTACCTAATCTATATAACTACAGTCAGCCATCGCTCTTTGCGGGAGATTAGGTAACAGAGACAGGCGCGAAGAATGAGAATCGGCGAATACTTGCTGCCCTACGGTGGGATAACTCTGAACCCTACCAACTCACTGTCCATTGCCTTTGCATGGTTGATTAACACACCAAATACTGCCTAATATTGTTTTTACGTTATTTCTATCACAGTATAAGTATTTTGTAATTGAATGAAGACATTCCAGTTGAGTGCGCAGTACTGTCCATGTACACATGTATACACTGCATACTGGACATGATAAGGCTATAGTGCAGTACAGTATACAGAATTACGTAACATTACAGTAGTCATCGGGACACTTAACAACAAAATGCTGTTGTTCCTATCTAATATAATACAGTATTTGCTGATACTGTAACATATGTACAGTGCTATCACTACAGTACAGCTAACTGTACTTAAGTGTTCGCTATTTTTGTTTGGGCGACTCGCACAGAATACAATATATGTAGTAATTTACATACAGTACTGTATCGTATAGTTAATGAACAATACATGTACATGTACTATACATTATTGTACTGTACAATAAATATATAATTAAACTGCATTTACGAATAACTAAGTGTACATTCTTTATATGACGACCACTAACCATTTTCGTACAAAGTTCTACGTAGCAGTCTTGAAGCATGATGCAACTCCTGATGCGTCGTCTCTTCCGCAGTACTGTAGGGAATTACACTCCTGTACAGTGTTTATATTTATTGGGTAAGGTACTGTAGATGTACAGTATGTACTACTCTACACAAATGCATCACTATGTTACATGAAAACATGATTTTGCTTAAAAAGGACCGAAGCGGGAGATTCACACACGAGGAGAGACAATGCAAGGCTGATGCCGAGGTAGGGTGAGATAGGATGTTGTGCTGTGCGGAGAGGGAAGTAGCGCGAAGCAAGCTGGTTGCAAAGGAGCGTGAACTGTTTGAAATCGTCATACCGTGAGAATACTTGTGAATGTGATTTTTTATTTAATAGGTTATACGGTACTCTATGTCTCGAACTAGTGAAATCGCAAAGAATGAACCCATGAAAAGTGAGGGCGGACTGTACTATGTTATCTGAAGTTTTAGAAAATTTGTTGAAAAAACTTTTGAATGCTGAAAGACATCATCTGTTCTTGAGTTTGTAGTTTGTCATTTGTAAGAGCCTGGGTGCATGTGATTTTCTTCATGGAATTTCCAATACAGAAATTCATTGATTCTGGCCATGAAGTTCATTAGGCTTTTGTTTTCAATCTAGGGTTGTGGTAGCCTATTGGAAACATCCCTGCTTGGTGATCTGCTGGACTGGGGTTTGAGACCCGCTCAAGCAACCTCCAACCATGTGAGCTAAGGATGGGGAGGTTTGGGGAAGCCCATAGGCCATTACCTGGCCCTCACTTGGGTGGAGTGGGTTTGGTTGCTGATCATATGTACAGCATATATATAGTCAGTCTCTAGGAAATTGTCCTACTAGGGCATTGTCATTATCCTTTACTTCTGCCACTCATGAGTAACCTTTAAACAGATGGGAGTTTATTGTGACTCTAGAAGGTAATCCCTGAATTATTTTATGATAGTGGTCAAGGCTCTTTACTTTTTACATTATTTAATCATAGGTGGTTTGGCCTTGAAAATAAGCTTGTTTTTTATGCAGATGGTGCTACTGTCTTTGCACTGATCCAATCTCTTAACAGAAATCTATATTGAATTTGTACGTTGTACAAATTATGGGAGATGTAGGTAAACTGAAACAAAACGCCAAGCATGATTGTTAGTAGGTCTCAGATATTGGATCTTCCCTGCCTAGGTCAGTGTATTAGGAGTGATCTCTTAATTGCATGCAGCCCATTGAAAAAGCTTGGTGTGATTTTTTTTAATGCAAATTCTTTTCTTAATTGCATAAAAAAATAATTTAGTTATTATTAAGAATATCCTTCAAGATATTTGGAATGTTTAATCTTTATTCTGCCATGTTTTGAATATTACTTTCCTGTCTGCTCTTTGGTTGCTGATTCTCATCTTAAATTTATAAACAAGATTTTTCATAATTTTGATCATATTTTGTATCCATATCTTCCATCATAAAGTACTAGGGGGTATTTGGTTAATTTGAAAAGTCCTGACTTTAGTTAAGCTCGGTAATAAACAGTATTCTAGAGGTTTTATTCTGATTGTAATTAAATGTAGAAAGAGTCTATGATAAAATACAGTGATTAAATCAGTGGACCTTTGGAAAAAGTTCAAACTTAGTGGAGACACTATGTTATTAATAAGTCTTGTTTCATAGTTCATCTGATATACAACGTTATCATTTATCTGAATTTGTTTTTATCTATTATCCTTTTCTTAAAGTTTGTATTTTTGTTTCTCCATCTAATTTTTAGTCTGGTCTTCTTCCCCTATAGAGACCCTCGAGTTGGAGCTTGCCTTCTTATAATGGTAATACCCTACTGCTGTATTAATATATCTGATGTTTTACAATATTTATATTTCCCTTATGAAATATTTCTAAATGTACCAAAAGATTATTACTGTATTTTATTATTATTATTATTATTATTATTATTATTATTATTATTATTATTATTATTACTACTACTACTAGCCAAGCTACAACCCTTTATCATAAAAGTAACATAATACATGCACAGGTCCTCTAACAAGAAAAGCAGCCCTGTGAGGAAAGAAGAGAGAGAAGTAATGAATAAGATATAAATGAGAAATATTAAAGAAAATATAAAATATATTAGGATTAGTACAGTAATAAAGATATATAGATAATTCACATAATATGAAACAAGAGTTATGTCAACCTGTTCAATAGAAAGGCATTTGCAAAAAAATCTGAACTTCTACTGATTCAAGTGCCAGATTAGGAAGATCATTCCACTATCTGGTCATAGCCAGAATAGAACTTCTAGATCGAATACTGTATAGTACTGTATTTTGCTTTATGATGGAAATGGTCAACACTATTAGAAGTAACCACATACATAGTAAGCCTACTACTTACTGGAGGGTACAGTCTGGGGAGATGTGCATACAAAGGATGGTCAGAATTATAAAAAAAATCTTATATAACATGCATAAAGAACTGACTGAACAACGGTAACAGAGATTTATGACCAGATCAGGGATAAGGAATTTAATATAGTGCATGTCTTTGTCCAAAAAAAATAAGATTAGAGTCTGCAGCTAAATATTAGACAGAAAAACAATATTCAAAATATGGTAAAATCAAAGGATTACAAAATTTCTTCAGATAGATTAACAAAATTCTAAAAGTAATTCCTCAATATGCTAATAATTTTGCAATTGAAGAAGAAACAGACCGGATGTGTTTTTCAAAAGTATATTTGCAATCAAGAATCATATCTGAAATTTCAAATGAGTTGTATATAGCAAAATTAACATTGTCAAGGAAATAATGAGGATGTTGAGGAGCCACCACCTTTGGATTACTTACAATAATATTTTGGCTTTGTTTGAGTTCAAATTCATTCCCTATAATATACACCAAGCACTATTCTTAGCCTGATCTTTGTTAACCCTTTTACCCCCAAAGGACGTACTGGTACGTTTCACAAAACCCATCCCTTTACCCCCATAGACGTACCGGTACGTCCTTGCAAAAAAATGCTATAAAATTTTTTTTTTCATATTTTTGATAATTTTTTGAAAAAAATCAGACATTTTCCAAGAGAATGAGACCAACCTGACCTCTCTATGACAAAAATTAACGCTGTTAGAGCAATTTAAAAAAAATATACTGCAAAATATACTGGGGAAAAAATAACCCCTTGGGGGTTAAGGGTTGGAAATTTCCAAAGAGCCCTGGGGTAAAAGGGTTAAGGGTTCGGCAACTACGGGTCTACACACGAGAGAGAATTGATGCAAAGAGAATAGTGTCATCTGCATATTTAACAATCTTTTTCTTTCAAAGCCAAACCACATACCATAAGTATATAATATGAGAAGTGATAGGCTGAAAATTCTACTCTGAGTAACACCAAATATTGCATTCGTAAAGTCATTCTTGTGCCCATCAAAAACTGCTTGCAGTCTATTACTTATAAACTCAACAGTGATACTAAGAAAAGACCCACATACTCTCATCTGTTTAATTTTGAAAACAAGGGCCTCATAATTAATGCAGTTAGAGGTAGAACACAAATCAAAGCCAAAGTTACAAACTTCCATACCACAATCAAGGATTCTGAATTACAATAGGGTGTCTTTTAGAGATGACTTTGACACTATAGGAATGGATAGTTCATATTTGAATGAAAGTTGTAAGCACAATGACTTCAATGGTAGGTTGAAGATGAGAACTTTTCAGATATACTCCAACTGCAACTGGGACAAGAGCTCCAACCTGAAGAGGGTTTGAATACCTCCTTGCTTGGATCAAGAAGGTCTTTTAGTGTGGGGATGCTGTTTGTCTCAGACAGGGAATCATGTTAGCATCAAGGATTTCCGACTTTCCCTCATTTCAGATGAATCTGTTTTGTGAGGATCAATATCACCTTTCAGGGAGGTAGAGTTGGCAGGAACAAGATCTTTATGTGAACCACTTAAGAGATGCTTGAAGTTCTCAAGGCATTAAATCAAACAAAGGATATACATTAGTGAACAACTAGAGGACAGCCAATCTATATCAACAAGCAGCAGTTTCTCTTAGCCCTGGAGCTTCCATTATGGACAGAGAAAAAAGGTATCTCTCTGATAACCAGATTTGTTCCAGGGAAATGAGATTGAATTGCTGATGCTTTTAACAGTAGGGATCAGACTTATAAAAATCATGGAGCATACCCCTTAGCATTATGTTTGAACTGGAGAATATAAACATAATGTTCTCCAGTTAAAGATCAGCAGGCTTGGGCAGTAGATGGAATGTTAAAGAATTGTAACAACCTGGAAATTACATGTTTCCACCATTTGCAATAATTCAACAAGTTCAGGGAATTGAAACAATGTGAAAATTATAGACCTAATAGCCCTAGTTGGCTGCAGAGAGAGTTTTGCAATAGTCTTAACTCTGGATCTCATGATAAATTGTAGTACCATCTCAAGCTCTGTGAATTTTCAGTTCTCTCTTCCTTTTAAAGACTACATAGTTGTATGCCATGGTGCTGAACCATATACCTTTTCAAGATGTAAAAATACATAATATAACCTCTTACTATTTGCAGTGCACTTCTTTTATTACTTCAATATACTGTAAAGATCACCTGTTTGGTCAATTTCCTTAATAATGAACTAAATGGACAATTATTTGTTTTGACAGTTACTTAATATTTTCATCTCTCAGATTTGCAAAATGATTTTCCTTCATATTTTTTTAATACTGTACTCTCTTCAGTGCTTCAGGTTTCATGCTTCTTTTTCATGCTTTCATCTATTATTGTCACCCCTTTAAATGACTGACCCTTAAACTGATTATATAGAACTTGTTTTATTCCTAATGGTGTTGGAGGTTTAACACTAAAATTATTTCTAGCGGCTTTCCTAACCTTTTTTGTATATAAAAATATTTAGTAGTCACTAATGTTAACTTTACCTTCATATTCTTTGCTTCAAAATGAGGACACTTTCAAAACTTGGCCAGTATTGTTCCATGACATCTTTTATGTCAACTGTAATTTCTCAATTTCAACTTTCCATTGATTGTTACTTTTATGTATTTTCTAGTTTTCTTAATTTTCATTGCTATTCTAAATATTTAATTTCTTCTATTTTCTCCATTATAATTTGGATTTCATTATTCCCTAACTCCTCTTTGTCTTAACAACCTGCCTTTGTCCTCCCTTGTCTTTTCAATGTAAATGTCTCCAAGTTATTTCCTTCCCTGTACTTTTAATATACATTTTTCAATATTAATCTTACCCGATAATCATGTAGCTGTCAACTCTGTTGCCGACAGAAATCTACGGTCGGGATACGCCAGCGATCGCTATACAGGTGGGGGTGAACACCACAGCGCCATCTGTGGTCAGGTACTCCAGTACTTCTTGTCAACACCACCTCAATTTTTCCTCTGTCGTGCCTCCGGCTAGACCTACATGGATACGCTGTTGATTCTGGAGTTATTGCTCACGATTTGGTGATGTATTTGCTCTAGAGTTTAGCCTTCGCTATTCAGGAAGCTATATCATTAGCTTAGCAAGTTTTTGGAATTAATTTGATTTAATTTTTGATTTAATTTTGGTACGAAGAGAGTATGAACTCTCTTTCACTTTTAAATGGCCGACCCTTCCCTTAGACGGAAGTGTTGGTGTCGAAGAGAGTATAGACTCTCTTAATTTTGCTTAACAAAGTTATAGATTTATTTTATATCTCTCTGCCTTTTATAGGCCTCTTTGATTAACTTCCTTTTATTATAAACTTATTAAAATTAATTTTTATATTTGTTTATATTCGACCTTTCCTAATAGTAGGCGGTCTTTTCTTGGAACCGAAGTTAATTAACATTGAGCCCGTCATTTTGTTTTTACCTGTTAACATATTATGCTATTTTAATGTTTTTGAAAGAATTTCTTTGATAGTCTTGTACTGTTTTCAAAGTTGAACTAACGTTTTGTTTTGTCTCTGCAGTTGTTGACGTTCAGAACGTTCAACTTGCGCTCTATCGTTACGATAGAGAGAGAGTCTATCACGGTGTCACGTTGCAGTAAGAGTAAACCGATTCTAGCGTTTTGTTCATTCTTTCTTAGCTTAAATGGTTTTAATTCTAATAAAGGAACTTTTTATTTGGGAAATCTTTCAGTTTTTTCCCTTAAACAATAATATGTTTTAACGATATATATAATTGGGCTCTTCTCTCAGGTGCTAAGTCAAGAGAGAGAGAGAGAGAGATAGAGACGGAGGGAGAGAGAGGAGGATAAACGTTTCGTTCAAGCGGGTAACGTTGTTATCGTTTTTGCTCTTCTCCCTAGTCTCTTTAGGGGAAGAAGGTAAACGTTTCTAGAGTTTTATTCTTGTTCTCAGGCTTTATGCGGTGAGAGATTTTAAACGTAGTTTATTTGATCTAGTGTTTAGTCTCTTTTCCAGCCACTGAATTATTTATCTTTCATTATGTTTTTCTGTTACATTGTAATACTGTTTTCGCAATTACTAACTTTTAATGAAGGATAGAATTGCGTGTTTCAGGTACAAACCACTTAAAGTTTCGAGTTCAGTGAAATAAGTGCAAACAGAAAATCAAAAGTGATAAAGTGATAAGCGCAAAGTGTTACAGTGTTGCGTTCGAGGGTTCGTCTGTTCGTGCTAGTTGTTCGCCTAGTCTGGGACCTCTTACAAGCTCCCAAGCCCAGGGGAGAAGTAATGTCGAAGGACTTATGGGTTCAGCAGGCCTTGATCGACGAACAGACGTTTCCCTCCGTGGTTTCGGGTGTTACCAACTCACGTAGCCGACGTGATCACCCCACCCACACAAAGACGAGAGAGCCCTTTTATTCCTCGTCTGCGGAAGAGGTTTCTCGCAGAAACCATGGACCAAATCTTGCAGCTTTTAAGTGCAAGTCGGTCCCTTCCGCGCAAGTCCAACTCCTAGGTGGTGCCATTAGCACTGGGTCAGTTCGGACTTGCTGCAGTACGACAACTGCACACCTCCCAGAGAGGCAAGGTGGTATCGCAACAGACAGTAACTCCGTCTGTTGCCGCACCAGCTGTTTTAGACCCTCAGTTTCAACGGACAGTAGCTCCGTTTGTTGTTGTCTTTCTTAAACTCTAGTGGTCTATGCTGCTGACAATGCAGTCTCAGCTTGCGGTGTTGATGCAGGAGTTTCAGGCAGAGAAGGTTAGCACACCTCCTCCTGCGAGCGCTCATGAGGCAGCCGCCTCAACTCCACCTCTGCGCAGTCCACCCTGCCAGACGTATGATGTTGAGGTTCCTCAACCTACCTCCACGCGTGAGCTGCCGCATTGGGAGTTGCCAGATACCAGCGCTGTGCAGCAACCTCCACTTTCCTTGAGGCAGGAGCCTCTTGCTATGCGGCAACCTCCTCAACACTTGAGGCAGGAGCCTTATGCTTTACAGCAACCTCCTCTACCCTTGAGGCAGGAGCTTCATGTGTTGCGACAACCTCCTCCATCCTCGAGGCAGCAACCTCTTGCGTTGCGGCAACCTCCACCATCCTTGAGGCAGCAACCTCAACTCTTGCGGCAGCCACCTCCACTCTTGAGGCAAGAACCTCAACTCTTGAGGCAAGAGCCTCGACTCTTGAGGAACCTCATGCTATGAGGCAGCCGCCTCAACGCATGCAGCAACCGCATTCTTCACAGCATGAGCCTCTCTCTGCGCAGCTACCTCCTCAACCCTTGAGGCAGACGCAACTCTTGAGGCAGGAACCTCTCAGGAGCCTCATGCTATGCGGCATCCTCCTCAAACCATGAGGCAGGAGCCTCATGCTATGCGGCATCCTCCTCAACCCATGAGGCAGGAGCCTCATGCTATGCGACATCCTCCTCTACCCATGAGGCAGCCTCATGCTATGCGGCATCCTCCTCAACCCATGAGGCAGGAGCCTCATGCTATGCGGCATCCTCCTCAACCCATGAGGCAGGAGTCTCATGCTATGAGGAGCCTCATGCTATGCGGCATCCTCCTCAAACCATGAGGCAGGAGCCTCATGCTATGCGGCAACCGCCTCAACCCATGAGGCAGGAGCCTCATACTATGCGGCATCCTCCTCAACGCATGCGGCATAAACCTCATCCCTTGCAGCTTGAGCCTCATCCCATGCAGCATGAGTCTCATACCATGCAGCATGAGCCTCATCCCATGCAGCATGAGCCTCATCCCATGCAGTATAAGCCGCACGCCATGCAACATGCTCTGCTTACTTTACAGCATGCTCTACATACAGCATGCTCTGCATACAGCATGCTCTGCATACCTTACCGCATGCTTCTCAGTCACACATCTTTGGTTGTTGCCAACTCACTAGACTGTCAAGCAGTTTCATAACGTTGCCTTCTAGTCTGCTGCTTTTGCACCAGTGAAACCCTCACTGAGAGAACTTAGCTTTTCTCGGATATGGTTCCTGTAGATGAGAAAGTGCTATTCTCCCTCCTTCTGATTTTCCCTTGAGGACTCTGTCATTTGGAGAGGAGCCTTTAGCTGCTTAGCCTCCTATGGACTTTTATTTAAGCATAGCATGCTTCCAGGGAGGGTAATGGTTCCACTTCAGTCGCTAACCCCGTCTGTTACCACACCTGCTCCCATAGACCTTGAGCTGTGTTGCAAGACATGCAGTCCAAGCTTAGTCCTTGTTAGAGGATTTTTTGTTTACGGAGTCAGTGTGTCACTGGGAAGACGTTCAACAACCAGCAGAAGTGACTTGTTGTGACGCAGTGCGGCAACCTCAGCAACCCGATAAGGAGTTGTCTGTACGACCCAGACAGTCTAGACAGCTTCGGGTTGTCACTGTACTTCCTCGCTTCCCCATGGTTGACAGTTCACAGACTGTGCAGCAGTACCATGATCTTGTGTCCGGCTCCGTCAGACGACTAGCTTTTAAGAGCTCCCACAAGTCGTCGCTGTCTGGAGATTCTCAGATGGACTATGGATCTGACCAAGGAACTGGGCCTCCTGGTCAATTTTGAGGAGTCCCAGCTCGTCCCATCCCAGACCATTGTCTACCTGGGTATGGATCTTCAGAGTCGAGCTTTTCGGGCTTTTCCGTCGGCCCCAAAGATATACTAAGCCCTAGATTGCATCCAGAGCATGCTGAGAAGGAACCGATGCTCAGTCAGGTAGTGGATGAGCCTAACAGGGACACTTTCATCGCTGGCCCTGTTCATCGAGTTAGGGAGACCCCACCTCCCCCCCTTCAGTATCATCTAGCGGCTCACTGGATAAAGGACATGACGCTAGAGACGATCTCAGTTCCTGTTTCCGAAGAGAGGAGGTCTACTCTCACGTGGTGAAAGAACAGCTTTCTTCTCAAGGAAGTCTACCTTTGGCTGTTCAGAAACCCGACCGCCGTCTCTTCTCTGACGCATCAGACACGGGCTGGGGTGCGACTTTGGACGGACAGGAATGCTCGGGAACATGGAATCAGGAGCTAAGGACACTTCACATCTATTGCAAGGAGCTGTTGGCGGTTCATCTGGCCTTGATAAACTTCAAGTCCCTCCAGCTTAACAAGGTGGTGGAGGTGGACTCTGACAACACCACAGCCTTGGCTTACATCTCCAAGCAGGGAGGGACTCATTCATGGAAGTTGTTCTAGATCGCAAGGGACCTCCTCATCTGGTTAAAAGATCGAAAGCTCACGCTGGTAACGAGGTTCATTCAGGGCGATATGAATGTCATGGCAGATCGCCTTAGCCGGAAGGGTCAGGTCATCCCCACAGAGTGGACCCTTCACAAGAATGTTTGCAGCAGACTTTGGGCCCTGTGGGGTCAGCCAACCATAGATCTGTTCGCTACCTCGATAACCTAGAGGCTCCCGTTGTATTGTTCTCCGATTCCAGACCCAGCAGCAGTTCACGTGGATGCTTTTCTGCTGGATTGGTCCCATCTCGACCTGTATGCATTCCCGCCGTTCAAGATTGTCAACAGGGTACTTCAGAAGTTCGCCTCTCGCAAAGGGACACGGCTGACGTTGGTTGGCTCCGCTCTGGCCCGCGAGAGAATGGTTCATAGAGGTACTGCAATGGCTGGTCGACATTCCCAGGACTCTTCCTCTAGGAGTGGACCTTCTACGTCTACCTCACGTAAAGAAGGTACATCCAAACCTCCACGCTCTTCGTCTGACTGCCTTCAGACTTTCGAAAGACTCTCAAGAGCTAGGGGCTTTTCGAAGGAGGCAGCTAGAGCGATTGCCAGAGCAAGGAGGACATCCACTCTCAGAGTCTATCAGTCTAAAGGGGAAGTCTTCCGAAGCTGGTACAAGGCCAATGCAGTTTCCTCATCCAGTACCACTGTAACCCAGATTGCTGACTTCCTGTTACATCTAAGGAACGTAAGATCCCTTTCAGCTCCTACGATTAAGGGTTACAGAAGTATGTTGGCAGCGGTTTTCCGCCACAGAGGCTTGGATCTTTCCACCAACAAAGATCTACAGGACCTCCTTAGGTCTTTTAAGACCTCAAAGGAACGTCGGTTGTCCACTCCAGGCTGGAATCTAGACGTGGTCCTAAGGTTCCTTATGTCATCAAGATTTGAACCTCTCCAATCAGCCTCTTTTAAGGACCTCACATTAAAAACTCTTTTCCTCGTGTGCTTGACAACAGCTAAAAGAGTAAGTGAGATCCACGCCTTCAGCAGGAACATAGTTTTCACATCTGAAACGGCTACATGTTCCTTGCAGCTCGGTTTTTTGCTAAAACGAGCTTCCTTCACGTCCTTGGCCTAAGTCGTTCGAGATCCCAAGCCTGTCCAACTTGGTGGGGGACGAACTGGAGAGAGTACTTTGCCCAGTTAGAGCTCTTAGGTACTATCTAAAAAGGTCATAACCTTTACGAGGACAATCAGAAGCCTTATGGTGTGCTATCAAGAAGCCTTCTCTTCCAAGGTCTAAGAACTCAGTTTCTTACCTATTCAGGCTCCTGATTAGGGAAGCACATTCTCATCTGAAGGAAGAAGACCTTGCTTTGCTGAAGGTAAGGACACATGAAGTGAGAGCTGTGGCTACTTCAGTGGCCCTCAAACAGAACCGTTCTCTGCAGAGTGTTATGGATGCAACCTATTGGAGAAGCAAGTCAGTGTTCGCATCATTCTATCTCAAAGATGTCCAGTCTCTTTACGAGAACTGCTACACCCTGGGACCATTCGTAGCAACGAATGCAGTAGTAGGCGGGGGCTCAGCCACTACATTCCCATAATCCCATAACCTTTTTAACCTTTCTCTTGAATACTTTTTATGGGTTGTACGGTCGGCTAAGAAGCCTTCCACATCCTTGTTGATTTGGCGGGTGGTCAATTCTTTCTTGAGAAGCGCCGAGGTTAAAGGTTGTGATGAGGTCCTTTAGTATGGGTTGCAGCCCTTTATACTTCAGCACCTAAGAGTCGTTCAGCATCCTAAGAGGACCGCTACGCTCAGTAAGAAAGACGTACTTAATAAAGGCAGAGTAATGGTTCAAGTCGTCTTCCTTACCAGGTACTTATTTATTTTATGTTATTTTTGAATAACTAATAAAATAAAATACGGGATACTTAGCTTCTTTGTTAACATGTATGCTGGTCTCCACCCACCACCCTGGGTGTGAATCAGCTACATGATTATCGGGTAAGATTAATATTGAAAAATGTTATTTTCATTAGTAAAATAAATTTTTGAATATACTTACCCGATAATCATGATTTAATTGACCCACCCTTCCTCCCCATAGAGAACCAGTGGACCGAGGAAAAAATTGAGGTGGTGTTGACAAGAAGTACTGGAGTACCTGACCACAGATGGCGCTGTGGTGTTCACCCCCACCTGTATAGCGATCGCTGGCGTATCCCGACCGTAGATTTCTGTCGGCAACAGAGTTGACAGCTACATGATTATCGGGTAAGTATATTCAAAATTTATTTTACTAATGAAAATAACATTTTGATGCTATAATTCTCATTATTTCCTTCTATCATAGATTTTGGACATCTAAAATATCTGCATTTATAGTCTGCAATAATGAGTATATGAAGCATAGTCAATTATATTAGGAACACAGTATTCAAATACCCCCCTACCTCTCCTACAGCATCCACAGAATCAAGTGATTAACATTCTCTTGCCTAATTTCTGGTGAAAACAAGCCTGATTATGTTTTTTTTTTATTATCAGTAATTCGAGAACATATGCATATGTTAGCTTCCAGGGGATGTGCTCTTTTAAGTCCTTTTAGTTTCCTCCACTACTTTGAGGAAAAATATGGGACTTGGTGTTGATCTCTGATAGACAGTAATATTTAACTCAAATTGATCTGATACATTTTCAGCATCTTTGTATCAACAATCTTCACTCTAGATCTGATATTATTCTCTTGCTTAGTGAATGTCCTGTCCTTTACCTTTGCAATTCCCATTTAATCGTTTGTCATGGTACTCAATCAAATACCTTACATGGGCCAAAAGAAAAGAAGATTTCTGAAGTATTAGGGTTCATGCTTGGGAATGCAAGTATCATGGCAGATGTACTCAGCAGGAAGGTATAAGTTCTGATATCAGAAATGTCTTTTCACCCTTAGGTGTGTAAAGAACTTTGGTAATTGTCGTGGAGTTCTGTTGAATCCCTTTAGCAAACATGCAAGTGGAGTAGTGTTTCCTATAATTGACTGAGTTGCATGGAAGATGGATTCAACTGTTCATAGGCCTCTGAGACTGTGTAATAAGAATTACCAATCAATCCATGTCACAAGATATTCAAGGAAAGCTGGGAGGAAAATCTTTACTTTTCAATACAAAAGGTCCTATTTCCTAAAGTCAGCCCCATGGTAAGGGAGAAGGGAGCTTTTTTTCTCTCTTCACCCCTTGTAAGGGGACAGTACTGTCATTGCAGTGTAAATATTACTAAGGAGTCTGTAGTGTCCCTTTGGCCCTTAGTTGCATTAGAATTTTAGCCTATTACTTTACCTTTGTTGCTCATGCTTCCTTCTTCCATCTTTTAGTACATGCTCTTATCTCTTCCTGTGCCTCATAGGGCAAGTCTTCGGTCCCCACCCCCAGTTGCACCTTGGCACTGAATGGTCTACCAAGCCCTAGTACCAAGCCATATGTCCCAAATTCCATAAATCATCTTCACTATCTGTCCCCACTTGATGGAGCTTTCATCTTCTTAATGATATGGAAATAGTTATTGGTTACAAAATGATGGTCTGTCAATTTTTTTGGTAAAGAAATTAACTCTTAAACTTCCAAGGATGCAAGGTTCTCTTTTGAAATTTTGACATAGAATTTCCCCCTTTCATGGTTAGACTCTGCAAAAGGGAGCTAAAACTTCTTTACAGGGGTCCATAATAAGACTAAGTGAAGCTCTGATATGTACCTTTAAACCCTATGTGTTTGGTAGGTTGAACCTGAGACACCTCCGGCTTAAGTGTCTGTCTTGTCCTAAAACGACATTTATTACTTTATATTCCTTTGTATTGAAATAAGAGGATTTTTTCAATATTTAACTTAGCCGGTGATTATAATAGCTGCAACTCTGTTGCTCGACAGAAAACTCTAAGGTAAAATTCGCCAGCGATCGCTACACAGGTTGCGGGTGTGCCCAACAGCGCCATCTGTCGTCCAGATACCCAGTACTCAATGTAAACAAAGAACTCAATTTTCTCTCTGTCGAGCTATCGACAAGACGTACTTACTCGCTGTTGCTAAACTGGAGTTTTTTCACAACTAATTGGTGAAGTACTTTATTCTAGTTTTGAGCTTTCGCTATGCAGGTGTTTTATCTTCATCTTAAATCTTGAATTCGTTTTGGATAGATTTAATTATGGTGACAAAGAGAGTATGGGCTTTCTTTCACTTTTAAATGGCCGACCCTTCCCTTAGACGGAAGTGTGTTTAGGCTTTTAGTAATTATATCACGTTATAGATTTTCCTCTATATATTTTATATCTCTCCGCCTTTATTAGGCCTCTTCGATTAACTTTCCATTTATTATAAACCTATAAAAATAATTTTAATGTTTTGTTTATATAGACCTTTCCTGAGAGTAGGCGGTCCTAACTTGGAAACCGAAGTTAATCAACGTTGAGCTCTTTATATCGTAATTAGCTTTTAAAGAGCTAAGGATTTAAAACTTTTTAAATGTAATATTTTATGAAATAATTTCTTTGATAGTCTTCGTACTGTTTTCAAAGATGAACTAACGTTTAGTTTATTTATGCTACGCAGTTGTTGACGTTCAGGACGTTCAACATGCGCTCTATCGTTACGATAGAGAGAGAGTGTATCACGGTTTCACTTTGCAGTAAGAGTAAATCGATTCTGACGTTTTGTTCATTCTTTCTTAGCTTAAATGTTTTAAATTCCACTTTAAAGGAACTTTTTATTTGAAAAACCTTTCAGTTTTTTCCTTTAGTCAAATAACATGTTTTTTTGACGAAATATAATTGGGCTCTTCTCTTAGGTGCGAAATCAAGAGAGAAAGAGAGAGAGAGATAGAGACGGAGGGAGAGAGAGGAGAGAAAACGTTCCGTTCAAGCGGGTAACGTTGTTCTCGTGTTACTCTCGTCCCTAGTCGCTGTAAGGGGAGGAAGGATAAAACGTTTTAGTTTTTTATTCTCGTCCCCAGGCTATGTGCGGTGAGAGATTGAAAACGTAGTTATATGAACTAGTGTTTAGTCTCTTTCCCAGCCACTGATTTTTTTATCTTAAAATATGTTTTCTGTTTTTTGCTGGTATTAATGTTGCATTATACGACTGATTTCGCAATTACTACCTTTTAATGAAGGGTAGAATTGCGTGTTTCAGGTAGAAATCAGTAAAAGTTTCGATTTCAGTGAAATAAGTGCAAAACAGAAAATCGAAGTGATAAAGTGATATGCGCAAAGTGTTACAGTGTTGCGTCCGAGGGTTCGTCTGTTCGTGCCTGTCGTTCACCTAGTCCGGTCATCGGATAACTGCTCGCCGCCTAACAAAAGCGTAACACAGACTCCGAGAGTCTTTTTTTGTAGGCAAAGTGTTGCGGTCACAGACGTTACCCTCGTCTCTTACCACAACCATTTCCGTTGATCCTTAATGGGTTGTATGGCAAGACATGCAGTATATGCTTGCCTCCCTTATGGAAGACTATTCTGCCGATTAGTCCGTTGAGTCTAGCCATTTATCTCATCGATATCCTGGCTTTCAGCCAACCTAACGTTCCTTTGTGCTTACTGTTGACGTTGGCGTAGCTTAGTCACGTCAGTCAGGTTGTTTAGAACCACACTCGATGCGGTCTCGTGTGGTTTTTCAGTCGCATTTGGACGTTAGGCCACTTGCTGATGCTCCTGTTGACGTTCAAGACGTTCACTAACAATCGGAGTTGACTTGTTTTGACGCTGTGCGTCAACCTCCGCATTCTAGAGTTGTTTTGACTGCTCAGTCTAGGCAGTCAAAGCAGTCTCGAGTGGACGCTGTGCGTCCTCACGCACCTGTTGTGGTTGACAGTTCAGTTGTTGACAGTTCACAGACTGTCAAGCAGTTACATGACGTTGCGTTCTGGTCCGCTACTAATGCACCAGTGAGTGTGGACTCTGCTTGTAAAGCATTGCCACCACGGTAGGTCTCTCCCTTGCTTGAGACTCAGCTTTTATCGAACAAGGTTCCTGTAGATGAGGAAGTTGCTGTTCCCCCTCCTACTGATATTCCCTTGAGGACTCTGTCAGATGGAGAGGAGCCTAAAGCTGCTTAGCCTCTTATGGACTTTAATTAAATCATGATGATTTTTTTAAGGATCTTTGTCCGGATCTTTTTGTAACTGCTGCTCCTCGTTCGCCTAAACGTCAGAGCTTACACTAGGCCTAGCTACTTCGAAGCCGTTGTTTTTAAGCTAGTGCTCTCTCGCTCTCCTAGAGAGCTTTACGTTGGCTAGGCGACTGGTTTTTCACCAGGAGGAGTTTGGGGGATACAGCCTTTGCTTTCCCTTCTTTTAAACTGGTTTATAGAGCGAGAGTCTGATATGACACGAGAGAAGTTCTCGGCTTGGGAGTTCATGCCTCTGCCCAGATAGACTTCTCAATTCTCGTAGACTCTCCCTGGCGCCTGGCCAGGAGACGCTCCAAGTTGTTTGCAGGTCAACTTCACAGCTGTTTTCGAGCCTTTGAAGTTTTGCTGTACAATTATGTCACGCATAACAAGGCTTTCAGGGATGGTAAACGGTACCGCCTCAGTCGCTAACCCCGTCTGTTGCCACACCTGCTCCCGTAGACCCTAAATGGGCTTTGCTGCAAGACATGCAGTCCAAGCTTGCGTCCTTGATAGAGGACTTTAATGCGGAGAAGGTTGCTACCGAACCTTCTGGCCAACAACCTTCCAACCGGTCGGTTGTGCGCCCTGTTGACGCTGAGGTAACCTACTCGCGTCTGCCAGTTGAGGTGGTTCCTCCACCGATGCGACCCAGTGTGGGTTGCCAGCCGCACGTTGACGTTAAGCGACGCTCGGAGGTGGTTGTTGACGTTCAGGACGTTCAACAACCAGCAGAGGTGACTTGTTTTGACGCAGTGCGTCAACCTCAGCAACCCGGTAGGGTGTTGACTGCACAACCCAGACGGTCTAGACAGTCTCGGGTTGACGCTGTGCTTCCTCGCGCACCCATGGTTGTTGACAGTTCACAGACTGTGCAGCAGTTCCATGATATTGCGTCCGGCTCCGTCACGCATCCACCAGTGCGACCGGACTCAGCGAGCCAGACGTTGCCCACTCCGTTGCCGTTTCCTCATCAGTTTTCGGATGAGGAACCCTCTGATGAGGACGTTGCTGAACAACAAGACGATCAGCCCCCAGAATAGATCAAGCCCTGCTATCCATCCAGAAGATGCTGAAGAAGGAACGCTGCTCAGTCAGGCTGTGGATGAGTCTGGTAGGGACGCTGTCATCCGTGGAACAATTTGTGTCACTAGGAAGATTACACCTCCGTCCTCTTCAATACCATCTAGCTTTTCACTGGAAAAAGGACAAGACGCTAGAAGCGGTCTCGATCCCGGTTTCCGAAAAGATAAAGTCTTGTCTGACTTGGTGGAAGGACAATATCAACCTAAGAGAGGGTCTTCCCCTGGCTGTTCAGACTCCCAATCACGTTCTCTTCTCGGACGCATCGGACGTGGGCTGGGGCGCGACACTAGACGGTCGGGAATGCTCAGGACTGGAACTCGAGTCAGAGGAGCATGCATATCAACTGCAAGGAGCTGTTGGCAGTACATCTGGCCTTGAAAAGCTTCAAGTCTCTCCTTCGAGGCAAAGTGGTGGAAGTTAACTCGGACATCACCACGGCCTTGGCGTACATCTCCAAACAAGGAGGTACCAACTCACTGACGTTGTACGAGATCACAAGGGACCTGCTCATCTGGTCAAAAGGTCAAGACATCTCCCTAATAACGAGGTTCATCCAAGGCGACTTGAACGTCATAGTAGATTGTCTCAGTCGGAAAGGGCAAGTAATTCCAATCGAATGGACCCTCCACAAGGATGTGTGCAAGAGACTTTGGGCCACTTGGGGTAAAACCACCCATAGATCTCTTTGCAACCTCGCTGACCAAGAGGCTTCCAATCTATTGTTCTCCAGTCCCGGACCCAGCAGCAATACATATAGATGCTTTCCTCCTAGATTGGTCACATCTGGATCTCTACGCATTCCCACCGTTCAAGATTGTCAACAAGGTACTGCAGAAGTTCGCCTCTCACGAAGGGACAAGGTTGACGTTAGTTGCTTCCCTCTGGCCCGTGAGAGAATGGTTCACCGAGATACTTCGATGGTTAGTAGACGTTCCCAGTAGTCTTCCTCTAAGGGTAGACCTTCTACGTCAGCCACACGTAAAGAAGGTACTCCAAAGCCTCCACGCTCTTCGTCTGACTGCCTTCAGTCTATCGAAAGACTCTCGAGAGCTAGAGGCTTTTCGAAGGAAGCAGCCAGTGCGATTGCTAGAGCAAGGAGAGCTTCTTCCATTAGAGTCTACCAATCGAAGTGGGAAGTCTTCCGAGACTGGTGCAAGTCAGTTTCTGTATCCTCGACCAGTACCTCTGTAGCTCAAATAGCTGTTTTTCTCTTATACCTGAGAAAAGGACGATCCCTTTCAGCTCCCACTATCAAGGGCTACAGAAGCATGTTGGCATCGGTCTTCCGGCATAGAGGCTTAGATCTTTCCAAACATAAAGATCTGCAAGACCTCCTTAAGTCTTTTGAGACCACCAAGGAGCGTCGTTTGGCTACCTCTGGATGGAATTTAGACGTGGTACTAAGATTCTTCATATCAGACAGGTTGGAGCCGTTACAATCAGCCTCCCTGAAAGATCTCACTCTTAAGACTCTTTTCCTGGTATGCTTAGCCTCGGCTAAAAGAGTCAGTGAGATTCATGCCTTCAGCAAGAACATAGGATTTTCGTCAGAAAAAGCCACTTGTTCGCTACAACTTGGTTTTCTAGCCAAAAATGAGCTGCCTTCTCGGCCTTGGCCTAAATCTTTCGATATCCCCAGCTTATCGGAGATCGTAGGCAATGAACTAGAAAGAGTCTTATGCCCTGTTAGAGCTCTTAAGTTCTATTTAAAGCGTACTAAACCTTTACAAGGCCAATCTGAAGCTTTATGGTGTTCAGTTAAGAAACCATCCTTGCCTTTGTCAAAGAATGCTTGGTCAGACTTTATCAGATTGTTAATACGAGAAGCTCATTCACATCTGAGTGAGGAAGACCGAACTTTGCTTAAGGTGAAGACGCACGAAGTTAGAGCTGTAACAACTTACGTGGGCTTTAAGCAAAATATATCTCTGCAAAGTATAATGGACGCAACCTATTGGAGAAGCAAGTCAGTGTTCGCATCATTTTACTTGAAAGATGTCCAGTCTCTTTACAAGAACTGCTACACACTGGGACCATTCGTAGCAGCGAGTGCAGTAGTGGGTGAGGGCTCAACCACTACAATTCCCTAATTCCATACCCTTTTAATCTTTCTCTTGAAATGTTTTTATTGTTGTTTTTTGGGTTGTCCGGAAGGCTAAGAAGCCTTTCGCATCCTGGTTGATTTGGCGGGTGGTCAAAGTCATTTCTTGAGAAGCGCCTAGATTAGGGGTTTTGATGAGGTCCTGTTGTATGGGTTGCAACCCTTGATACTTCAGATCCTAGGGGTCGATCAGCATCCTGAGAGGATCGCGAGGCTCCGTAAGGAAGACGTACTTAAAAAGGCAGAGTAATTGTTCAAGTCGACTTCCTTACCAGGTACCTATTTATTTTGTTTTTGTTATTTTGATAACTTCTAAAATGAAATATAAATTCTTAGCTCATAATAATGTAAACATATAGTGCTGGTCTCTACCCACCCCCCTGGGTGTGAATCAGCTATTATAATCACCGGCTAAGTTAAATATTGAAAAATGTTATTTTGATAATAAAATAAATTTTTGAATATACTTACCCGGTGATTATAAATTAAAGGACCCTCCCTTCCTCCCCAATAGAGACGCAGTGGAACGAGGAGAAAATTGAGTTCTTTGTTTACATTGAGTACTGGGTATCTGGACGACAGATGGCGCTGTTGGGCACACCCGCAACCTGTGTAGCGATCGCTGGCGAATTTTACCTTAGAGTTTTCTGTCGAGCAACAGAGTTGCAGCTATTATAATCACCGGGTAAGTATATTCAAAAATTTATTTCATTATCAAAATAACATGTCTATTGTATGGGCACATGACGTTATGGACGATACTCATAGTTGTTATGACACTGAATATCATGTTTGCCAAAACCTTAAAAATTTTAACATTGGTTGGCAAGTTACATAGAATAAAAAAATTTTGTTACAAGTAGTCGGTATTGATTTTATGCTATCTACTGATTTCCAAGTTAGTCAAAATGTATTTTTAAGTAATTATACTTGGCAGTGCACATGGCAGAAAAAGTAATGGGTCAAAGAAGTCGGAGTAAATGGTCAACTTTTTTGGGAAGTGATGATATGGATGACTCAGACGATGAAGATCACTCTGGCTTTCCCCTAAGGTAATACTGTATTTATTAATTTCTTTTAGCTCCTCTGTAACTTTTATTGATATCAAAGGAAAGGAAATGTTAGGATTAATATTTTACAAATATAGTAAAAAAAATTGTAAGCATTTTTCTATGTAGTTATCTTTATCACACTTGATTTCACTCAAATAATTTTTTCCAAATTTTTGTTGTAACTGTTTGATATTGGAAAAAAGTAAATATGGGCTATGTTCTAAGAGTTTCAGGGTTTTCAGAAGAGTGCTTCTGTAATGGATAGCCCTTCTGTAAAGTTGAATTTTCTAATATTTCTCTTACTTTTTCAGGCAGAAACATTTACAAACTCAAAGTGTTAATGAAGATAAAAGGTGCATTGTTGAATGTTCAAACTTGCAAAGGAAAATTAACAATTTACCAGGTGGCTCTTCAAAAAAAGGCAAAATGAAGCAGGAAACTATAACAGCTTTTATGCCATCACTAGAATCACAGAAATCCCGTACAAGAAATGAGGCTATTCACTCGGAGCAGGGCAATTTCAGTGCATTAAGAATGCATAAAAGAAGTTTGCAAGAATCACATTCAATTGGAGAAGACAGAATATTTTCAAAACCTTATTCTAGTGTGAGGAACTCAAAATTAGAAACTACATTTAACCAAGAATCTGTGGTACAAACATTAGTACCAGCTAAAAGAGCTATTGAAGACCCTCAAAATTCATTTTATAAACGTTTTTCACATGACAATATACGTCATAAAGAGGAAGATGATACTCTAGAGCCCAGCAGTAAGAATGAAAGTGTTTCAAATAAGTTAATGAAATGCATTGGACAAAATAGAGGTGATTTCGATGCACAGAAATGTAAATCCGTTCTCAAAGATGCTAACAGTCTTTTGTATCAAAAGTCTGATTGCTTTAATTTAAACAAACAGCCAGAATTGCATTCTTTCTTGAAGAATTCTAACAATGCTGCTTTTAAGAAATATGAGTTAGTAGATGACTTAGAAGATATAAATTTTGATTTATGAAGAATATAATTTTACAGTGGCTCAGTCATAGAGAAATGTTTCTACTAAGATAAGATGCAATTAATTTGACTTATATGGATACAAATTTATATATTTTTAGAATTGAATTTATTTTTCTTTTTAAAAACTTTATGGAAGCAGAAGTTTTATATGAAATTGTTATATATTTTATCCTTTCCCATTTTAGATCCTTTATATTGCTATCCATTGTACATATATCTCTCTCTCTCTCTCTCTCTCTCTCTCTCTCTCTCTCTCTCTCTCTCTCTCTCTCTCTCTCTCTCTCTCTCTGGTTGCCCCTTTAGTAAATGAGATGGTTTTTCATGAAAATTAACTGAATTATGAAAATACCTCCTGGAACTGAATTAGTGAGGATCCATATATTTTCAATTTAATACTGTATATGATATTTCTCCCAATACAGTGATATATATATATATATATATATATATATATATATATATATATATATATATATATATATATATATATATACACTGTATATATATATATATATATATATATATATATATATATATATATATATATATATATATATATTAGATACATGTGTGTAAATCTGGTATGTATGTTTATTTATACTTATATATTATGAACTTATACTTGTAATATATTGATAACAGGTTTTGTACATCAATTTAATTGTGTTTGAAGTTTTACACAAAATATCAGTTCATTAAAGATTTCAAAATAATTATTATCACCACAAACCTTTTTACGCCAGATTTTATCTTTATAAGGGTAGACTTGGGATGACTTCTCTCCTTTCTCTTCTGTTCTATATTATATCGTTCTGAATTAGGAGGAGGTATAGGTCTTCCTTTATCCCCCATTTCCCTATTTTCTCAGCCTTCTTACAGGTTTTCATCTTGATACCTCAATGTCTACTTCATGGCTGATCAACTCTTCTTTGTTCATACTCTTTACATCAAAACCATATCTCTTTGAGTTCCATGTCTTTTTTTTTTTATCCTCTGGGCAGGATATCTCTCCACTAATTCTTTATTTGTAGAATTGTTGCCCAATGTACTCCAGCTATGAATATTAGTACAGTATTCTAAGGTCAAACCTTTTCAAAATCACCACCTAATTTGTTAGTTCCCTTGTTTCTGCAAGGTCTTTGTCTCCATAAAAATGAGACATTCACCAGTTGTCAACTTATCTGTTCATCTAATTCATACTGGAGCTACTCTCTTACTGCTCTCTCTCACTCGTGCTTCAAAGTGCAGCCTGTTTTCAAGGTAACAAATATGCTCATCTTGTTCCAAAGTCGGCCATTCTATCACAAAAGTTTCTCAACTTGTCTCTTCCCCATTTGCTCATGTAATATATTCTGGATATGAAATATCTTATTCCATGTATATTTTATAATCTAGAGCACTTCTTGTAACAATATCTATTACATTTGGTACTCAGTATGGATTTCCCCCATTAATGTTTTAACAATAACCACATGACCTTTTTCCTGATTTTACTTTTTCTCTGCTTCCTTTACAGTCACCAATAGCTCAGTTTTACTTATTTTGATTTTCAGTCTCCATCCTCTCTCTTTCACTCTCCTACCTTTCAAACGTTTTGACCACTTCTCCCTCAGATAATGAAATTAATACCATGGTACAGTATAAAGCAACTCCCAGGGGGTTCCTTTTATTGTACTATTTAGTAGGCTCCTCCCTTATTATGGTAAATAGCAAATTGTGAAGGGATGATCCTTGATGACTAACCAGAATCATTTCAAATGTTAGTACAACCTTAATAGCAAAGCTTTAGTTAGATTACATTAATTTTTTATAGGCATAAACTCTTATTTATTTATTTATTACATTAATCCAATATGGTTCACTATATGACATTAATCCAATATGGTTCAAATGTGTGAAAAATTTATTTAGAAATGGGTAAAATGTTCAAGTGAACACAACTTAATATTCCCAATACTGTACATTAATTTGTGGCAACTGCATTTAGTTTCTTCCAGCTATAGGTTCTGAATCTGGGTGACATCAGAGGTGCAAATGAATTTTTACTTTTCCTTGCTTTTATCCATTCTCTTTGATTCTGTCTTTCAATTATACAGTCTAATTTTGTTTTATTAAAAATTTATATTGATAAATAAACTCAATATTTCTACTGGAAACTAAGTTACATTTGTGAAAATGCTGATGAATACTGTATACATTTTCAGCATATAAGGGACTTTCTTTGTGTTTAGGCAAAAGAAAACAGAAAATTGCCGTTAAAACTTGAAAATTGGGTGAAACCTTATGTATTATAAATGAAGTTCAAAGACTTTTCAAGTTTTCATTTTCTTTTATGACATGGAAATTAATGTTCAGGCAGCTGAATAATTTTGAATTTTGTTGAAAACCATTTTGTTTGATTCTTATATGTTGTTTAGTTAAAACCATATAAATATTTATGAGAAAATATGAGAAAATGAAGCTCATGTCTTAATTGACTGAGCTATTTAATTATATATCAGTTTATCTTTTCATGTGTTTTGTGCATTAAAGTGCTAGATTTTACCATCCATTTAGATCAAATGTAAATGCTTCCAAGTATAGGTGGTCATGTAACATTAAGCCTATTTTGTCGATTCAATATCAAAAGATCTAATTATTTTAAGTGAAAATGTCATAAGCAGTTGCATGCTATATACTGTATTAGTTTTACAGGAAATAAATTGTTAATTATGGGAAATATTTCATTAGCATCTCTAGGTTATAAAGCCAATTGCTTAGTGATTTCATTGTTATTTTGAATGAATAATTTTCATTACAGTACTGAAGTACTGTAATTGATATATTTAGGATAGATATTTTGGATCTTCTCTCATGCTTATGATGATTATTTTTCATTTGGGAGTTTTTAGAAAAGCAACATCTGTTAAGCAAGCTTCTATATATAATAAGATGAGAAAACTGGTGGAAATACAAAAGGTATGTATAAATAAATACAAATAATATTATCCAGTATTCCTATACTTTATAACTCTGAGCACTCACTAGCTCAGTAGCAAAAAGAAAGGCTTGAACACTAGCCTGTGTCGAATGCCAGTATTCAGTTACAGGTCATTTTTAATTGGATTGCTAATAATTAAGGTAGTTCTTTTTTATAACAGACTTACAAAAGTATTGAATGGTGCCTTGGATCATTAACTCTATTAGTATTGTCTTATTTCTATCATTTATTTTTCTAACCAAAAGGGGTTTAGAAAAAAGGGAAAAACATTTTTAGGATATACTCTGCAGTCCCAAGGACTTCTGTTAGGCTAGACCAGAATACAAATTAACAGGAAATACCAAAGAAATATGTTCTTTGCCATAAGGCCACTGTCTTAACTTGCAAGCAAAGACTCGGTTGTATATAAAGAAGTTCCATGGGTTCCAGGTTCTCTAAAAACCCACCACACATCTCTACATTAATTTGTTGGCAGAACAAATAACTCTGGGAAACACTACTCCCTGGAAAGATGGCACCACCACCTATGAGTTTGTTTGCCACCAGAAGCCCTCTTTTTTCTGTGATAAGAGTAGGCTTCAGTTGCATACCCACTTTCATAAAGAATTTAAGAAGGCTGGATGGCCTTAAGGACCTCAGTTTCTCTCCAAAATAGGAGTTTCCTATTGTCAAATTCCCTATTTTGAGTCAGGAAATTTGTAGTTACCAACAACTAGCACCAGAACATAAAAAGGTAGGTGTCTTGGAGATGAAGAGGATTGGCTTTATGAGGGAGGTCCTAATGCAACAAGTAGCTCTTGTAAAATGGGGCCTAATGGACTAGGTATTTGAAAGCAGAATACCTTTGGCTGCAGTAGAACAGACAGAGGTTACCAGAAGAAACCTGTAAAGCTAGGATATAAAGGGGTCCCATCAAAGAAGATTGATTGAGAGTTTTCTGACATCCTTCCTGACAGCTAAGGTCAGTGATGCCAATATCATTTGTTATAAATAAAGAATAAAAGGAAATTCAATTCATAACAATAAAAGCTAAGAAGTCCTTATGAAAGTTTAATAGCTTTCAGAAAATCTGCTTCTGAAATAAATCTAAAAACACCACCAGCATGGTATGACACATCATGTTGAAGAATCTTGGCAAGGATGAAACTGCCATCCTCACATTGAGCCTCAAAATGATATCTATTTCTTAAGGTACTAAAAGTAGGGAATTCTGTCAACAAGTGCCTCACTGTCAAGGATACTAAACCATCATCACAATATGACTGATATTGCCCAGTCATCAGAAATTTATGTGTCAACCGAGTGTGACCAATGCAGAGACGACAAAGAGTAGTCTCCCACTTAAGGGCATCATATTATATCTCCAAAGAGATATACAATTTGTTATTTCACTAATTTTATTTCCTTCTATAAACTATCCCAATGCTGTTGTCAAATATCATAGAAATAATTCTTAATGCTTGGTAAAAATTGTTAGAGGATGGGATACATTCCTGGTATCAACTTATCTGCAGCATTCTTTGTTAGTAAATCAGCCTTCTCATGCCCAGACACACCTACGCATGCCGGAATCACACAAAATTGAAGTGATATACCTCTCAGCCCAATAACAAAAAGCCACTCCAAAATATTTAAAACTAAAGGGTTACTGGAATTAGAAACTTCTAAAGCTTGTAGCACAGTTTTTTTATCACTAAAAATGGTAAAATTTCCCTCCTCTTTTAACGCTATTTTTTCAATTATAGTTAATATGCCATATAGTTTGGCAGTAAATGTAGATATTAAAAGAAGTGCTCCTCTACACAGAAAAGCATTACTATATACTGTACTCCAAATTCAACGTCAGCCTCAGATTTGGAGCCATCAGTATATATAAAAGTTGATTCCCTATGTTCTGCAACATGTTTCATAAAAATATACCTGGCTTTTGTCAGACATATTCTTTTTAATACTGTACCAATAAAATATTTACAGAAAGATATCTCGGGTAATTTCCATGGAGGGGTTTGATATCTCAAATGGAACTACTGTACCTTACTCTAGCTATATCAAGACTGCGTAGCAAATGTTTTACCCGAAAACAATAAGGTTAAGGAGATTTTGGGTGCAACTCAAAGTATCTACATTGCCTTACCAGGTTTGCAGTCTGATATGCGAAAGAATTAGGAAGTCTTTGCAACCTAAACCAATACCAAACAATATTAGACTTTTGGTCAAAGTCTGATGGTAATTCTCCAGCATCAACAAGGAGGCTTGGGATAGGCAAAGTTCTAAATGCTCCTGTTGCCAATCTGATAGCAGTATGGTGTATAGAATCTGAAATCTTCAATCAGCTTGGGGTGGCTGAGGAGTATATTTCACACCCATAATTAATTTTTGAAAAAATTAAGGCCGTGTATAACTTTAAAATACTGTAGTTTTGCTGACTGGCCCCCATGATGTATGGGACAAAACTTTTGAAAGCTTCAAAGCATCAAGACATTTTACTTTTAATGCTTTTAAGTGAGGAACCGATGATAGCCTGCAATCAAATATCAAGCCTAAAAACCTAGCCTCACTTACAACGGGATCCGTTGAAATTTAATGCAAAAATCGGGTCAGGATGTACTCCACGAATATGACAGAAATGGACAACTATTTTGCTTGTCAAAAACTGGAATCCATTTATAGTGCATTGAATTATTTTGTCAATTGAGAGTTGTAATATTTTCTCAACCACTGACATTCTAGCGCCAGCAAATGATATAGAGAGCACACTACCCAGGGGAACTCCCTCTTCCTGACATTTCCTCTCTGACAGAGTTTCACCTACTCTAACTTAAAAACAATATATTTGAAACAAATACTTGAGTGAACAATGGTAGCTCTCCCCTCAATACCAAATTATGAATAGTTTTAAGTATACCATATCTCCATGCAGTATTATATAGCTTTTTGAGGTAAAAAAAAAACTTATATGGTGCTGTTTTGATGCAAACCTCACAAATAGACGACTCATGTCGTATCAACTCATCAGTCGTTGAGTGCATTTTTCTAAGTCCACACTAGATAGGTGATAAAATACCTTTCTTCTTCAGGTACCACACCAGTCTTGCATTGACCATCTTCTCCATGATCTTACATAAACAAGATGTCAATGCAATTGGTCGATAGTTTGCTGCTAAAAACTTATCCTTACTTGGTTTTAAAAAGGCTAAAAGATTATTTGTCTAGTTCACTAACACTTGGATAACTATGATCATGCCATATTCTGTTAAAAATGCTTAAAAAATTAGTATTAAGGTACATGTTTAATAATTGCAAATGGAATTCCATCGGGTTCAGGGGCTGTATCATTGTAGTTAGCAAGTGCGGAATTTAATTCCCTTTCATTAAAAAGAACATTGTAAGATTCAGCATTTCCCATTCTTTAAAGCTTCTATGCTGATGACCAGGAGCTGCTTCACACTTGCATGATACATTGTAGAAATGATCAACTAAGGCATTGCTAACCTCAGTTGCTCCAGTCACATACTGACCATTCACCTTCAACACTGGTGGTGGGTTAGGGTGAATTATCCTGCTATATTTTTTATTTTCTTCCACACAGAAGATGGTGGTGTTCTACTGATAGTGGAGGAAACAAAAGCCATCCAAGACTGGCACCTAGCTTCTGTTGTGGCACGACGGAACTGTGCTCTATATTTTTTATACATTATCAAATTCTCCTCTGTACAGCGTCTACACAATCTAGTAAAATAATTTCTTGAAGTTCTGAGGAGGGCAGTTAATTCTGAAGACCACAGGGGGACTGGTCACCATTTGAATAATCCTTTAATCCTGTGATTTTGGGAATCAAATTGATTCCTGCAGTATGGAGAGTCCATTTAGTAAGTTTATGGCATCATTAACAATTTCAAACTGTTCTGCATTCCCTTCAATTATGCTTAGCTCACAAAATCTATCCCAGTCCACCTTGTTAGAGATCGCCACGATCTCTATAAAGGTGGACCGTTGTTGGTGTTTATAATGATTGGTGCATGATCACTAGTATGCCAATCATCTAATGTTCTCCCATCAAAATCGAGAAGGCAGTTAGAGCTTGTAATTGATGGGTCGATGCATGATAAGGTACCTGTATGAACATGAAAGTGTGTGGACACTCCTGTATCAAGGAGTCCTACATCATCATTCTCCACAACTGATGAGTTAATATTACCCATTGTGCTTGCTAAAATATCACCCCATAAAGGATGTCAACTATTCAAATCTCCTAGAAAGAGAAAAAGTTGAGGGAGTTGTTGAATCACCTAAACCAAATTATCATACGAGATGTTATGATTTGGAGGAAAGTAAAGATAACAGAATATGCATTTTCTCCCTTTATCAATTTGTATAACCACTGCCTGCAGAGGGGTACAGATGGCCAAAGATATTTGGGGAACATCTCAACGAATGTATATGAGACTTTCGCCATGGTTCCCTGCTCGTTGATCATATGGTGTCTTATAGGTATCACGTTCTCGAGGATAAGAGGTATTAGCATCATGCTTGCTCTCCATGAATGAGGAGCTTAAGTTCTTCATATTTGGCCCTTAAACCCTGACAAATCCATTGCAGAATGGAGGAAAAACTATGATTTATTTTTTGGAAGACATCTTGAATGAAGTCTTAGCACTGGCAATCTTTGATCTAACACTATTTCCATGTGGTTTCTCTAGAGAGGGTCTTGATATATTGGGTTTTGTGTTTGTCTTTTTCAATGTGTCTTTTTGATCTAATTGTTCAGGAGGATGGTGGATTTCAACTTAAATTTCTGGTTTATTTAAGTTGTCTTCCAGTTATTCAGAAATATCAGCAGAAAAGACATCATATTTATTTGAAGACATGACTTTAATATTTCTTATGGAAGGGGGTGAGAGAGATGGAGGCCTCTCCTTTTCAGTTAAAAAGTCATGAGCTACCAGATTTTTCCACCTTCCTCACAACAGGTGCACCAGGTAAATTGGTTTTAAGTGAAACTTCCATCAAATAAAGCAAGAACACGGCCTGAGAGAGGTTGTACTATTGTTTAGAATGGGAGTAGATGGCTTTTGAATATCTTTCTGTTCTTTAAGTATCTGTTTTGATTTTTCTAGACTTTCCAGATATAAATTTGCAATGGGACTTTTGTCTTCTTCAAATATTTCCATATCTTTCTTTATGTTGGAAGTGAGGATACTATTTTCGTCAGTGTGCTTTGGTGAGTTTTACTCCAAAACCAATGAAAAAGGTTGCCCTGGCCTTATCTGCTTTTCAAGAGCTCTTTTATGAGCCTCTTTAAAAGTATTCCTTTCCATAGCCCTAATGGCCTGAATTTCTTTTTCAAAAATAAACTTGACACAGCTTTTAATGTAACTGGGCGTGCCTCCCTACAATGTATACAACATGGAATTTCTGTGCAAGCTCCGTGAATATTTTTTCCACAGTTGCCACAAACAGCTGGCTTATTATTTAGTTCTTCCTTGTACTTTTGGCTTATATGGCCATACATTTGGCAATGATAGCATCGCAATGGTGAAGGGATGTATGGTTTTACTTTTAAAGATAGCCAACAAGCTTCAGTAAAATTGGGTTGCCTACACTGATCAAAAATTAAAACTAAAGTAGCAAGAGGACCACATTGTTCTCCAACACTCTTTCTCATTCTAACTACTTTTACTACTCATTGGCTTTTCAGTTAATCCCCAATATCTTTTTCCTCTATCTCAAGTAACTCTGGAGCATATAACACACCCCTATTCTGGTTAAAAAAGGGTGTGAAAAGCATTTAATATTATGACCATCCAAAGTTGAAAGTGCTTTCAATCTTGCTCTTT
>NC_090748.1:70947712-70955212 GCF_036898095.1 Palaemon carinicauda
TCCCAGGAAATTCGAGCAATTTAGAACTTGTAATACCCGATAGATTTAAAACTTATCATGTAACTGATAGTATCGAGGAACAGTTTTTATTAGCTGATAGCTGTGATGCATCATGTAGAATTTTGGTATTTGGAAGAAAAGGAATTGCAATTTTTTTTAGTCAAACAGATGATAAGAAAATTACAAATATTTAATTTTTATTTTTACTTCCACCTTATAATTAGCATCATAAATTAACACTAAAATTATATATATATATATAATTATATATGCAACAATTTTGCTTTTTGCAAAATATGTATATATGCGTCGAAACTGGTCTACGGCAAAAATAGTCCACGGAAAAATGGAATTTGTATATATATATATATATATATATATATATATATATATATATATATATATATATATATATATATATATAAATATATATATATATATATATTATATATATATATATATATATATATATAATGCACACACCAGGTTAGGGTACAGTTTTTTTAACATTTAGCAAATTAATTTTCTTGCTTTGCTTATGATAAATTCATGAATTACATTTTCAAAATTCATAGCTATCAGTGTTTCAGACTCAATGCTGAGGAGTGCCAAATTTGGAAGTCTCTCCTGGCCCATGGTATTTCTCAAGTATGTCTTAATGAGCTTCAATTTGCTGAAGGATCTTTCACATGAAGCAACTGATACCCCTACAGTCAATGATAACCTAAGTGCCACTTGGAGGTTAGCGAATCCTTCACCATACTTCATAATAAAACTAAGGAGTTCTGTGGCTGATTCTATGTTTCTGTTCCTTACCAAGAACTTTACATCTTGTATTTCTTGGCATAGTTCTGATGCTTTCAGGTCTTCGTCATATTTTTGCTCCATGCCTTTGCACACTGCATCAACTTCCGTTTTTGCCAAATAATTCTTTAGGGCGCAGGAAATGTGAAAGAAAATGTAAAACAGAACGAAGATATTTAGAAGCAAACATTTTTAAGTTCATGATTTTCATTGTCAGGATGATTAATTCTATTGCAAAACGAAAAAAAAAATCAGGGAAGAATTCTAATTTTTGTTGGTTTTAATGGCTTAATTGCAGAAATCATAATTTGCGTTAACAAATTTCAAAGCTTTTATCCTTTACCCGCTAATTATTATTTCAATCTTGTGGGGCGGCAAGTCCAGGCTATTTTTGCCGCCCCAGGGCATTTGGCCCCCCTGCCCTCCCCCATGTGAGGGCCTTGCTAATATTTAGGAAGCCAAAATAGGTAGGATTATTGTATATGTAAACTCCCTTAGAGCAGCAAGATCTGTCTAAGTATTTCGTGCAAAATCCTGCCTCTTATGCACTCCTTACAACAATGTATTGCCCTACCCTAAAGTCCCGATTTGGCACCTCCACTGGATTACCCTGCACCCAACGACCGTCACCTGTTTTGGAAGGTGAAGCCAGGTTAACCCTCACGAGCCTCGACCCTAGCATCGCCCCATTTGCTCGTAAGCTATTGTTGTGACCGGCTGACCGACCTGGTCAGTGAATCTGTACACCTCTGGCTCACAACCCCCCCCCCCCCCCCTCCCAAAACTCGACTCACACCAGGACCTGCGGCTGAAGATAGGGAAGGACACGAGCCTGGGAGTCCCTATCTATCATAAGCGAGGATTCCAGGGGTGGGCCAGTCAAGGGTGCTAAGTGCAAACTGCAACTATTCGGGCAACGGCCATTTGAGGACTAGGATGGTCTTCTAAGGAGTGCAGGTAAAAATACTTGGCCACTTAGTTTTCCCCAATTTTTTTAGCTTAGATTAATTTTTACTTAATTTAGGTTTAGCTGGCTGTTACATATTTAGGGCTGTGTGCGGTGGGATTGTGTGTACAGTTTTTACATATTTTTGCTAGTCTCTGGGTCACAAGGGCTGCGTGTCCGACCACCCATTTCAATTATTAACCATTGTAAAAGACCGCGAGTCTAATCAACAATATTTTTTATTATTCTTTTGCATTTCTTGTTATTACATTTTGTGTTTGATGTTCATATGTCCATTTCTTTTAATGTAAATTTGTGTAATAAATTAAGATTAGGTTAATTAAGCCTCGTCGTATTTTTACTCCTTCATTTGATTATGTCTATGAATATTTAATCTCGGGACTGTATACTCGATATTTTGAAAGGAGTAAGTAACTTAAAATAAGTGTGTTAGCGCGTGACCTAGCATTGAATCTATCTGCTTCGAAGGAAAAGATCCATATCTTTAACTTTTACTTTACTTTACATCGGTGCTCCCATTTTTTTGACATTGTCTCAATAATTACTTAACGTAAGATTCCTGTCCAGCATCTCACTGGGGTCCCTGGGATGGAGCCGAAACAGAGCCCAAGAGTGTAAATGATCTTAGACCTGACAAAGCTAGAGTAGGCCATCAAATTACCTTTATTTCATGTGTGGAGTTTTCAGGCCTCTAGATTGAGTACAATTTCCTTTTCTTGCATATAAGAGTGATGGTAAGTGAACTACGCCAGTAAAGTTATTTACAGGGTGTTTGTGCCCTGAGTGATAGTGCTCCTTATCCTCCCCTGTTGATCTTTTAGGAACTGATGTAGGGAGACTTTCTTGGACTAACAAGTTCCCACTCAACAATTTGAATAAACAAAATAAATTTCTCCACAGCCATGTCGTCCTGATGGAAGTTCTTCATTGGCAGCTTCTACTTGGGATATTTCTGCGAGTAATATACCAGAGAAATTTTACCTTAAAGGTATCAACAGAATTCTGACCTATACATGTCCATGATGGTACGCTACTAAACATGACAACATAATACCAACCTATTCAATCCAATATTCAGTTTAATATTGTCTCATTCCCTCTTGCAGTATGTGAAGAGTGATGTAACATAGGTGTACTTTCCCTAGCCCAATCACCTCTCTGACTGCCATGATGCAAGATTTTTATTTTTTGTCTTTTTTTTTCATAAGAATTAACCATTAATTAAATAATAAACACAAGTGAGCCTAAAAATTAGTTTAATAAAACATAATGATTAATCAATATCTTAGATTCCACCAAAGAGCAGTGTAATTCACTACAACTTAAATATTATTTGATAACCATACAGAAATGGGGCACCACGTCATGGTCAACACACGTCATTCTGTGCCTAGTTGCTATGTCTTAATTTCTGTTCTCACCATCCACAGAATTAAGATGACATTTCTCGATATAAAGTAAGAGAATAATGCTGAGTAGATGCTTGAATCCATGTTTCTTAATTTGTCCGGTGTCTCAAACTCTGGTGGTTCCAGTTTCACATTAATCAGAAGCCTAGTTCATAAGTTATATTAAAAAAGGAGGGTGTTATGGGCCTTGAAATAGATAGTAACTAATAAGTATAATGATATAAAAATAGATGAAGCTGGGTTTTACTTTTAATTGAATAATCCAAATAATATCAAAGACGAATGAATATATTATTAAAATAAATGAAATATAAATAAAAAAAATCAATTGAATTGTGAACTATCTAATTTATAGTATTTCTCTCTCTCTCTCTCTCTCTCTCTCTCTCTCTCTCTCTCTCTCTCTCCTCTCTCTCTCTCTCTCTCTCTCTCTCTCTCTCTCTGTCTCTCTCTCTCTCTCTCTCTCTCTCTCTCTCTCTCTCTCTCTCTCTCTCTCTCTCTCCTCTCTCTCTCTCTCTCTCTCTGTATGTATGTATATATATATATATATATATATATATATATATATATATACATACATACATATATATATATATATATATATATATATATATATATATATATATATATACATATATATATATACATACATACATACATACATACATACATACATACATACATATATATATATATATATATATATATATATATATACAGTATATGTATATATATATATATATATATATATATATATATATATATATATATATATATACATATATATAAATATAAATGAGGGACACGCCCAGCTCTTCTGAATGGTGATCACCAGACTGGGGTTCGAGCGTCGCCACCGAGCTTAGATTTTAGAATCCCGCTCAAACTCGTTAGTTCCTTTGGTCACTGCAACCTCATCATCCTTCTGAGCTAAGGATGGGGGTTTGGGGGAGCCTATAGGTCTATCTGCTGAGTTGTCAGCAGATGCTGCCTGACCCTTTTTGGTCCTAGCTTGGGTGGAGAGGGGCCTTGGGCGCTGATCATATATAACATGGTCAGTCTCTTTGGCATAGTCCTGCTTGATAGGGCAATGTCACTGTCCCTTGCCTCTGTTATTCATGAGCTGCCTTTAAACACAGTTTAGAACACTTTATTTCTGATGGAAGATCAAACTTTCTTCTTTGCTAGTTTAAATAGGTCTAGAAACTTTGTCTGGAATGTTTTCTGGTCTTTCCCATTAGGTACCCTTGCCTCAACTAAGGTTTTTCAATTTGAAAAATCATCTGCTGAACTGTATTTTTTTAACGACTTTGATGAGGACCCAATCAAAAGAAGTGATTAAAATATATCTAGAGTCTGATAGGCCAATTCAAAGAAAAATTCATAAAAACAAGAGAAAGGGCATATTTACAAGGCGTACCTGCTTAAACAAGAGAACAGAGAGGCCCCAAAATCTAATAGTCAATAGTGGCGGTAGTAGGTTGGCCAGAGCACCAGCCACCCGTTGACATACTACCGCTTGAGAGTTATGGGGTCCTTTGACTGGCCAGACAGTAGTACAATGGATCCTTCTCTCTGGTTACGGTTCATTTCATCTTTGTCTACACATACACCGAATAGTCTGGCATATTCTTTACAGATTCTCCTCTTCCCTCATACACCTGACAACACGGTGATTATCAAACAATTTTTCTTCACTCAAGGGGTTAACTACTGCACTTTAATTGTTCAGTGGCTACTTTCCTCTTGGTAAGGGTAGAAGAGACTCTTTAGCTATGGTAAGCAGCTTTTCTAGGAGAAGGCATTCCAAAATCAAACCATTGTTCTTTAGTCTTGGGTAGTGCCATAGCCTCTGTACCATGGTCTTCCACTGTCTTGGGTTAGAGTTCTCTTGCTTGAGGGTACAATTGGGCAAACTATTCTATCTAATTTCTCTTCCTCTTGTTTTGTTAATTTTTTTTATAGTTTATATAGGAAATATTTACTTTTCTTAAAATATTTTATTTTTCCTTGTTTCCTCTCCTCACTGAGCTATTTTCCTTGTTGGGGCCCCAGGGCTTATAGCATACTGCTTTTCCTACTAGGGTTGTAGCTTAGCAAGTAATAATAATATCAATAATAATAACACATTAAGAGAAGCTACAGTGTTTCCACTGAACCACCGGGATCAAAAGTGGAAAAGAATAGAAACAAACATACGGACCAAAGGGAACTACAGTACTACGTGTGACAGTAAGAAGAAAAACAAATGACTCAGAAAATTTGGTTACTTGCCGAAGTTAATAATTTCCCCAATTTTATTCTACATTTGAACTGATAATGTATTGAAAAGAATTGTTTTTTATTTTTACGTATTTGACCTAATAAAAATATAAAATGCAATAAAAGCGCTGGGTGGGATTCTGATGAAGTTTAACCATAGGATAGTAAAAAAAAAAAAAAAAAAAAATTGTCATGGAAGTACACCTTGTTTCAAAGGACGAATAGGCCCTACTTGAAGCTTCTTTGATTAAGAAAACTTACAACCTCAATCTAACTTAAAGTCCGGAATATTTCAATAATTCAATATAAAGAAACCTAAAACACATCTTGGAAATCTGTCAGTGGCATGGTAAAATAAACGTCAAGAAGCCGACAGTGACATGGTGAGTAATTGCCAAAGGGAAGTAACATAAGACAAAACTTATGAACCATCTTCGTAATTGTTTTATGAATATTTTTTTTTTTTTTTTACAATACTATTCTTTTCGAAAGCTCTCGGGCATCATTGTAATCCATTACTACTCTCTTTACCGCTATCTACATCCGGCCATCAAATGAATCTTCAATAAACATCTTATGCGACTCTGGCCTCTCATTCATCTGATTCGTGGCTGTAGGCTACAATCAAATGAACAAAAGGCACATACAAAATAACAATAGTCATTTAAAGCTAAAGTAATAATGACCACTCTAGTATAAAAATATCCTATAATTTATGCTCATTGTTATTTTGCAACACTTGGAATCTATACTTTATATACAGAGCTCACGTTCTTGAATGTTCGTATGACTATCAAACTCCTCCTCAACGTTGGGTCCGAATCATGAATATAGAATACTGAATTTCCCTGAAAATTAGATGATGATAAACATTTCAATACGACTTGGACTTCGGATTTACTTAGGGTCTTGTAAAAGAGTTTCTATTTTTTCTGGAAATTGCTTTTTCTGAGAGATACATTTCCCAATTCAGGGATGTTTCCTTTAATAGTGAAAATGTACAAGTGACGTTACAAATAGTGCCTACGGTGAATGTACAATATTGCCTTCAACATAATCCCAGCGGTAGTTGAAGTAGTACATTCAAACTTTGTAGTACCACTTATATATTTTCATAAAGATATTTTCCATCCCATTCCATTGATGAAATGAATATACGAAAAATATTGTTTGACCTTTAACACAAAATATGATTGGCAGAAAAAAAAACTTTTATTCTAAATAAAAAATAGATGATGCCGCTATCATTTTTGTCAAATAAATAATAAACTAACAACACAACAATACGGATTACGAAAGATAAAAAATTTAATGGATTTCCGTATCTTTTTTCATAATCAAAGCAGCAACTTGGTGATATCATAGCATTGATGCAACTATATACTCGCAAAATTCATCTTAGAATAAACAGTTAGTCTGCTTCTTAATAACAAAATATCGTTAGATTTTAATGAAATTAATCTAAATATGTATAAAATAGTTTAACTTGTAATAGAGTACTACAAGTGATGTGAATGTACTGTAAGTATTATGTAATGAATCGTTTCAAATCAGTTTCTAACTATTTTATGAAAAATTTCATTTTCTTTCCTAAGAGAGAGAGAGAGAGAGAGAGAGAGAGAGAGAGAGAGAGAGAGAGAGAGAGAGAGAGAGAGAGAGAGAGAGAGTACAGAATTTAACTGTTAATGGTTGTTATCGCCCAAAGTGCAAAATAATGAACTCAGCCACATCATCTTTAAAACCTACCCTTTAAGTGTGATCTTTATTTCACTTTGAAATGCATAAAAGCTTCGCATTACAGAAAATATATTTGAGATGCAAAGTTACGTAATTGCACATTGGTTTATAGACATGTATCATACCAAGGGAAATATGACACATAAAAACCTAGGGGAATAATTTACTTGTGTTCTTCCCCCTTGTAATAGCGATGAAGAAGAACAAAGGAATTTGGAATAGCTTCAGTCTACCAAAAATATGCAAAAGCACCATATCTATACCACTGATCCTTTAATTTGTGGATTATTATTATTATTATTATTATTATTATTATTATTA
>NC_090748.1:70960212-70967712 GCF_036898095.1 Palaemon carinicauda
GTTTAATGCGTCCTCAGATACAGACTGACTCGGTTGCTCTCTGCAACCGGCACCGTGCCACTCACTTGGCGCCTGCCTGCCATGGGAAAACATATCTTATTGCAGGTACTCCATCATCCCCCCCCGAGATTAATACATGGGTATACATGGAGAGGCAATGATAAAAAATAATGCATGGATATACATGGATTAAATTGGGTGCATGTGCAAGAATAGGAAGACAGGTACATAGCTGTCAGGAATGCAAAACACAATGTGCGGGTAATACATGTTCATGGAATAATATGAAAAGCAAAGGCAATAAAAGAGAAAAAATATATGCAGGTGCCGCTGTAATGTACGACGGTCACATGTAGTCATCCATCCACGCAGGCCTTCTAGTGCGCCGTGATGGGCGTGGCTTCCGTACTGCATGTGGGCTGGGCGTGGGGTGACTGCCTGGTAGCTGCTCGGGCGTGGGCGTGGCTGGATGCGTAGCAGGTGTGGCCTGCCCAGGCTGGGGCCCCGATGATGTGAGACGCAGGTGCTTCCTGTTACGGAGGGAGAGGCGCCCGCTGCCGTCTAGCTTGACTAGGTACTGTCGGTATGGGAGCGTTTCCGCCACGGTACCGGTGCGGTCCCACAGCTTAGTGGCCTGATTTTGCACTCGTACTTGGGATCCCGGGTTGATGGCTGGAAGCTTTCTGGACGGTCCAGTCCTGGTGAGGGCGGCACCACTGTCAGCCATCTGACGTTCTCTTTCCCGTAAGGTTGCCCCCCAGTGTTTGTCTACCGTGAGGTGCCAGCGAGCCGTAGGTACGCCATCTCGGAGCTGCCTGCCCGCTGCCATCTGGGCGGGTGACTTGTTTATTCCGCGGAGGGGGGGTGTTGAGGTACTGCAGGATAGCCATAGAGGACTTGTCCGTGTCAAGGGTGCCGCTGCTGCCCGTGTTCGCCATTATTATCCGCTTCCCGATCTTGACTGCGGCCTCTGCCCTGCCATTGGACTGCGGGTACTGGGCGGATGATAGACGCACAGACACGCCCCATAACTTGAAAAATTCCCCCATTTCCTCACTTGCCAGATTGGTGCCACCGTCCGTGGAAATTTGCTCCGGGGCCCCCCATCTGGCGAAGTAGCGACGTAGCTGAGTCTTGATGTGGGAGGAGGAGGTTCCGTGGGGGAAGTGGGCCAGCTCCAGCCACCCTGTGAGCCTGTCTGCGTAGGCCATGTACGAGTGTCCGTCGTGCTGGAACATATCTGCAACCGTCATCTGGAAGGGATACTCTGGGGGCGGCGTGATAATGAGTTCTTCCGCGGCCTGAGATGGTGCGTGTACATCGCATTCTTCACACGAGGATCGGTGATACTGCAGGTCCCCCTCGAGTCCAGGCCAGTACACCGTCTGGCGCGCTCGTCGTTGCATCGAGTCCAGGCCTTGGTGCCCCGCGTGTAGGTTGGCGGCCACCTGCTGACGGAGAGGCTCCGGGATAACTAGGCGAACGTTGCCCTGTTCGAACGTATATGTCACCAAGTCTTGGATAACGGCCAGCCTCTCCCTGACACTGTAAAAGGGCCGAAGGCACGCAATTTCCTGGGACTTCCTATCGGCCCAGTCCCCGGCCAGGACCCTGGCCATGAGCAGCTGGTACACGGGGGTCGATGACCGCGGCGTGCCTAACTCTCGCCTCGTCCACGACACAGCTGTCGTGCCCCACTGCTGCCACGACGGCGGCTGCCATGGTGTCGGTGAGGTCTTCGTCGAGGTCCATGTCGTAGGCGCTGGGATCGGCTTTTAAGGCGGGGTATCGGGACAGGAAATCCGCCGCGCTGTTACGCTTCCCTGGCAGGTACTTGACCCTGAATCGGTACTGCAGAGTTCTCTCCTTCAGCCTGAAAAGGCGGGGGTTCGAGATTTCCGTAAGGGCACGATCCCCCAGTAACTTGGTTAACGGGCGGTGGTCCGTCACAACGGTGAGGTTGGGGCACCCCAGCAAGAACAGCCTCGCCTTCTGGAGACACCAGGCTACCGTAAGGGCCTCCCCCTCCACGGCCGCGTAGCCAGCTTCAGCGACGGTGAGATGGCGGCTGCCGCATAGTGCCAGGCGCCACCCACCCGTGCAGCAAAAGGGCGTATTGGCGGAGCTGCATGAGCAGTACTGTTGCAGGATTACAAACCCTATGCCTTCTTTACTCCAGTCGGTGATCGCTGCTGTGGGGCGGCTCCTGTCGTAGTAGGCCAGTCCGTCCTTCGCTAGTTGGCATATCATGTCTTGGGCGTGATGAAATTTGGTGCGGAGTGCCTCGTCCCAGTACAATGCCTTCCCAGTTGGTTTTTTGAGGAGCTCCCTGAACGGGTTCATGATAGGGGCTGTTGCGAGGAATGGCGCCAGCTGGTTGACAAATCCGTACCAAGCCCTTATGTCGGTGATAGAGGGCTGACGTGGCATCGGGAAGTTCTTGATGGCCGCCAGACGTTCCTCTGTTGGCTTGTAGGCCTCCCAGCCCAGGTTGAAGCCCACGAAGTCTACTTCCCTTCTGGCGAATTGAAATTTCTCCGGCTTAAGCGTGATACCCTTGGCTGCGCATGTTTCGAGAAAGTCGTAGGCATGCCAGAAGGCCCCTTCGATGTTGTCGTCGTAGAGTAAGGTGTCGTCCACGCACTTGTATTTCCTCTGGATGTCCTGGATGGCGTCGTCAAATCGTCTGGTATACGCATCGCCGGCAGAGCAGTGCCCCATGGGTGTACGACGGTAACGAAACCTTCCCCAGGGGGTAATGAATGTGGTTAGATCGCGACTTTCTTCGTCTAACTCCACCTGGTGGTATCCCCAGTACGCGTCCGCCACAGTCTTGAACGTGTGCTTAGGAACCCCGGACACCATGTCGAATGGGGCGGGGGTATGATGTGTCTCCCGTAGGCAAGATGCGTTGAGGCGCTGATAGTCGACTGTACGGCGTGGCTGTCCTGATTTCTTGGCGACGACCACCATACGGGCGCACCATTCGGTTGGCTGCCCAGCGGGGTACCGGTTCTATAACGCCACGGGCGACATCTTCTTCGAGCTGGGCCTTCACTTCCTCTTCCCAGTGTTTCGGTACTGATGCTGGGGTATGGCATGCGTAAGGCGTAGTTCCTGGGAGCAGGTGGATACGGTGCGGTTTCCCCTGCATCACTGGCAGTGGCTTCCTGGCTGTGTTGAATGTTGTCGTAGCGAAATGTTGCAGGAGCCAGGCTTCCAACCTGGCCGCATGTTCCTCCTGGGGCGGCACGGGCACCTCGGCAGGTCGGGGTGGTACCTGGGCGGCCCGCCTGGCTGTGCCATCGAACAGGCTCACGTGTGCCACCGCGGGGGAGGGATGGGGAACTCCTTGGGTATCAGCGTTAAATCCTTGCAAGCGTCCAACGACAGGAAGAGGTGCTTTGCCGACTGCACGAAGTACACGTCCTGCTCCGTGGTGTGACCTTGCAGGGTGACGTGGCACACGGCAGATCCAAGGCACTTCAGGGGAAGGTTTGCCACATCCCGCAAGCCAGCCCGGGGTGTAAGAGCTGCTGGGCGGACTTGGAGGTGCGATAGCAAGGAGGGCCCAGCCACACATACCTGTGCCCCAGTGTCCGCCACGGCGGTGACTGGCACTCGTACTCCTGTATCGTTGTGAACGACTGTCACCTCCACTACTGGGTGGCGGGCGAGGTTGGCGCCTGCAACAAGCACAGCGCTAGACGTAGCACTAGACACATCTGTCGGGGATCCTAACGATTTTGCCTGTGACTTCCTGCAGCATCTGTAATAGTGGCCCTGCTTGTGGCACCCGTTGCATAAGACGGATTTAGCGGGGCATGAAGCTCTACCAGAGGCATGGCGCCCACCGCAGTTCCCGCAGGGAGGGGGTGGGGGACCCCTGCCTGTGCCAGCGACGGTTGCACTCGGATGATCTGCCTCGGGTGTTTCGCTGCCAGCTGCACAAGCAGATTCCCTCCAGTTGCATTGGCGTGCAGCGGCGTCGACGCGGGCCGCCTCGTAGGCACAGCACTTGGCCCTAAGGGCACTAACACTATTGATGTCATTGCTACACTGGTATACATGGCGATGCATAGCCTCATCGCTTAGGCCCACCATTAACTTGGGTAATAACATATATTCAGCCAGATTACACTGACACTGAGGGCACTGGAAATTGCAATCGGTGGCCTTCTGAGAACACTTTAAAAAGTAATCACTGACACTTTCTCCTGGGCCTTGTACCGCGTTAAAAAACTCCGACCATAACACGGCACGGTTTGTAGAACGCAACACAATATCGCGAATAAAGTCCATGGCTTCCGTAGCGGTGAGGTTGCTCCATTCCTGTGATGTGAATCTGGCGTCCAGCGCCCGTTGCAGAGGGGGGTGTGCAGTATAGCCTGATGTGGTGGACGACCTCGTGGGGCGGTAGTCTGCACAGTTCGATCCAGCATTCCATCGACCTCCTCCAGGACCTGAATGCGGCGGGCTTCAGCTCAATTTCGCACTTCTCCGGGGCTGCAGACGCGGGGGACACGAGGTGCAGGGGTAGCATGTGTCGTAAGCCGGTCACGGAGAGCGTTGATCATATGTTGCTGAGCCGCCATGGCTTGCCTGGCTTCTTGCAGGGCAGGGACAAGCCCATGGGGGACGACGGGACGTGCGGCCCTTGGGGTGGACTGCATTGAGCGGCGCTGGAAGGGCATGGTGAGGGTCACGTTGGTCCTTGATGGTCACTGCGCCATATTGGATGTCAAGGTGGGACAAGAGACACACGATGGTTGAGACATGTAGTTTAATGCGTCCTCAGATACAGACTGACTCGGTTGCTCTCTGCAACCGGCACCGTGCCACTCACTTGGCGCCTGCCCGCCATGGGAAAACATATCTTATTGCAGGTACTCCATCAACAAAGAAAAAAATGCAACTTCTGTACAGTCCAAGACCTCCATCCCTAGTATACCAACATGGCATGGCAACAAACACCCAACTGATAATATTACAAAATTCCAATGAACAACCTCTAACTTTGTATAAAACAAATTATAAGTAAGCCAGCCTCAGTATCAGACTTTCATATAACATTATCAATTAAAGTGGTTTTCCCCCTAGAATACGGAATTTAAAAGAAAAATCAAGAAAAGACCTTAACCAAAAAGTATCAATGTCAAAGGTTTGCCATGAATCATACGCACGTTGACACTACATCACCGCGTTCAGTTCATAATCATAGAGAATATTAGAGAAGTCAGCCAAGAATCAGTGCTAGGCCTTTGTTGGATGCCCATCATGTGTAACTGTTACCCAAACTCCTCCTGGACATAATACCTTCTCACCTACAATTTAGGGGAGTGAAAGACTGAATGATAAACATTAATGTTCTTTCTCTTTTATCCCATTCTTCCGACTCAGCCATGGACCTTTTTCTCTCCATACATTTATTAATTCAAGGATTCACCTCTATCTGCTTCTAATAGTGGGTGGAGGATCGCAGGATAGAATGTTTAGTGTCACATCACATACATTAGGCTGTGTAGCTCTTTACAGGAATCTTTTAATGACAACTTAAAATGTGATTGTCCATATTTACGATGAGGGTTTTCATTTTCGCCAGAACAAATTGCAATTCTGGGAATTGATTTGCATTTTCTTCCTATAATTCTAACCTAAAGTTTTTTATAATACACCCCACATTTCTTGTCCTTTGTAGCATAAAAGAACTGATATCCAAAATCAGGGCTGTGAGGGTTTACAAATTTTCAAGCAGCTATTAAAACTCTGCTGAGAAAAAATCCATCTAAGAGACAAAAAAAAAAAAGGTTTGAATTCTTGAAAAATTAGAGAAATTAAGCAGAATTTCTGAGAAATTATAATGACAAACATTCACATTTCTCAACACTCTTCCTAATAATTGCTACCACTTCTTGATTTTTCATTTATTCATTGAATGATCTTCTTGGCTTCAGTACTTAGGTTTTGGACTTAAATACCCTATCAACAACTTTTCTTACAGTATCTGATGCGCTTTTAACGAATTTGACCTTTATTACCACCCCACCCCCTCCCTTCCTGACGGACACAGGCTTGAACTGGGACTTTGGGTGAAAAAAAAAAACCCACGTGTTTATTTAACACTTGAGATTCGTAGAAGGCCACAGAACCTAACACACCCCGCCTAACCTAACCTAGTAGTTCCGGAGGCAAGACCGCCGGAACTCCCTTCCCAGGTCACAAACCTACCCAGGTCACGGATCTAGTCGAGGGCAAGCATTCGCCCGAACTACCCTTCACGGGTCACACAACTGCCCAGGTCACAGACCTAGAGTGGATAAGTTTGTTTTGTAAAATGTAAACAAAAGTGAAATAAATATTTAAGCGGAATAGGATGCTAATATTTTGTGTAGTTTTTTTCGTGGATTTATTATGCGTCCCAGAGAATAATATATAGAGAAGTTAGTTTGACAATAACTTATCGATTCGCCAGTAAATTTTCCCACCCAAACACAAAACCCCCGACGGAAATAATGGTAATTTTCGAAGAAAAATGGGTGTTTTCTATGCGAAACAGCATTTCTTTATTAGTAAAGCTTTTTCAGTGTTTTTCTATAGTAATAGCAAAAGGCTTAAGGTGATCATTTGATACTGCCCAGGATTTATATATATTTCAAAACTTTGAAATTTATACACCATTTTGTACAATTTTTTCATAGACTTACATACACACAGACTGATAGATGCGCTTGCTGGCACACACATATTATTATTATTATCATTATTATTATTATTGCTTGCTAAGCTACAACCCTAGTTTAAAAAGCAGAACGCTACAATCCCAAGAGCTCCAACAGGGAAAATAGCCCAGTGAGGAATGGGAATAAGGAGAGAAGTAATGAACAATTAAATAAAATATCATAAGAACACTAACAACATCACAATAAATCATCTATACTTAAACTATAAAAACTTCCAAAAAAAGGGGAAAAAAACAAGAAGAGAAATGAGATAGAATAGTGTGCCCGAGTGTACCCTCAAGCAAGAGAACTCTACCCCAAGACAGTGGAAGACCATGGTACAGTGGCTATGACACTACCCAAGACTAAAGAACAATGGTTTGATTTTTGAGTGTCCTTTTCCTAGAAGAGCTGCTTACTAAAGCTAAATAGTCTCCTCTACCCCTACCAAGAGGAATGTAGCCACTGAACAATTACAGTACAGTAGTTAATTCCTTGAGCGAAAAAAAAATGTTTGATAGTCTCAGTGTTATCAGGTGTATGAGGACATACGAGAATATGTAAAGAATAGGCCAAACTATTCGGTGTGTATAGGCAAATGGAAAATAAGCAGTAACCAGAGAGAAGAATCCATTGTAGTACTATCTGGCCAGTCAAAGGACCACAATAACTCTAGCGATAGTATCTCAACGGATGGCTGGTGCCCTGGCCAACCTACTATAGAGTAGAAAGTTGAGAAAGCAGGTAAATCGATGTTATGGTGCGAGGTATTGTTGCTATA
>NC_090748.1:70972712-70985212 GCF_036898095.1 Palaemon carinicauda
TATTTAACTAAGTTTTACGAAAAAAATAATGTTAAATTGAAAATAATATTATTATCTACATACGTGCAAAAACAGAGAGAGAGAGAGAGAGAGAGAGAGAGAGAGAGAGAGAGAGAGAGAGAGAGAGAGAGAGAGAGAGAGAGAGACGTTTATGAGGTGGCGAAGGAGAGCGAAAACCGAATTTCTCTGGCAAAAGAGAAAACAGATACATTGAAGCAACCATTTCTTTCTCTGGTTTTTGTATGGAAAAACACAAAATACATTTTGTTTCCGCGGGAGTGTTTTTGGAAGAGAGAGAGGAAAAAATGAAAATCTCTCTTTCTTTTGTTTTCTGTGATGGGGACGCCCAGGATAACAATATCCAATCTATTCAGGTCTAAAATAAAGCTGAAGTAATCTCGCTACACGGATGAAAAAACAAAAGATTGCCACCACTCACAATTTATTTTCAATTTTTGACGCCAAGATTTTCGAAATAGAAAAAACAATAACAAATAAAAAAATCTCTGAGAGATAAATGCTCATAACGATTTCCTTAAGCAAATCCACATTTTGATGACAAATTGATACAATATAAGATTTCAATTGACTCGAAAGAGAACAACGAGTTCAGTTGAAATAAAAGACAGGATTCTTCTATTCTTATGAGTCTCTTGAAATTCAATGTTATTATAAGTAGATTCAACGTAAACAAAATGTCATTGGTTGCTGGATGACGAGAGATAGAAAATCAAATAAGATAATGTTCTTTCCATGATAGAAATACACAAAAAAATAAAAACACTAAAAAGAAAAAAAAAGAAGAAAATGAGCCAGAAGCCAGACAAGCGCTCAAACAGATACAGCGATAATGTCCCCTCAACTTTAAAGGCGAACAATCAAGTCTCATTATCAACGGATTTTTTTCCCCTTTGCTTTTTTTCTCTTTTCAGGACGAGGTCCATATCAATATTTTTCTTTTGTTATGGAAGAATGGGTGTAGACATACTTCTGGTTAAGACTTGAGGTTAAGGATGCTCTTGTATCCATTACTGAAAAAAATATAAGGGTAAGTAGACCTAGGTTTATTATATCAACTGTAATGTTAATATGTCGTAAAAACTTACACGAATAGAGTCAGAAATCACACAAAGAGGATAGAAATTATAGAAATGAGTTAATCCATTTCTATTACATCTATTATGTCTCGTAAGTATTATTTTATGGTGTTTTCGCCTTATGATATATAATTTCATGTGCATATCTACGATGAAATTTTCTTTTTAAAATACCTTTAAATTTAGACCAAAATACGGTTTATGTTCAAACTCCCTCCACGAAGTATGTTAAGGAACTTCCATCAGGCACAAGAGTTTATGCATTCTTTGCTTGTCGAAAAAACAAGTTTAGGATTTGAAACATAATCCCTGTCCGCTGTATAGAAATGAAAAACTATCACCCCTCACTCCAGGAAGAAAAAAAAATCAAGAGTAAAATACAGTGATGTATACTTCCTCTAATAGAACAGGGTTGTGGCAACCTACTGGAAACGTCCCTGCCCGGAGTTCTGCCGGACTCGGGTTCGAGACATGCTCAAGCACGATAGTTTCTTGTAGTGTCTGCAACCTCACCATTCTTGTAAGCAAAGGATGGGGGTTGGTTTTGGGGAGCCTATAAGAGTACCTGTTGAGTCATTAGCAGTCAATGTCTGGCCCTCACTGGTCCCAGCTTGGGTAGAGAGGGAGCTTGGGCGATGATCATATGTAAATATGGTCAGTTTCTTGGGAATTGTCCTGCTAGGGCATTGACACAGTACCTTGCCTCAGTTATTCATGAGTGGCCTTTAAATTTTTAAACGGTACATATTTATGTAGTGATTGTTTGAACTTAGACTAAATTATTTTTTCTTTATTTTTTTAAATAGATATTTTAAACAGATATTTTAATGGGTTTGACTGTTCACATGAAAACTCTTGATATTGAATCGATAACCCAATTTATAAATGGAAAGGGAATAATACCGGAAATCTTTAAATCCTTCCTAATGACGACAAGGAAAAAGAGAATCTCAAATCTCCATTGTTCGCATAAAAATATATTGAGTAGAAAATATAAACTTGATAAATTTTGTAGTTGGTTTCATGCAAGCACGGGCTATTGTTGTTAGGTAGTAGGTTGGCCAGGGCACCAGCCACCCGTTGAGATATTACCGCTAGAGAGTTATGGTGTCCTTTGACTGGCCAGACAGTACTACATTGGATCATTCTCTCTGGTTACGGTTCACTTTCCCTTGCCTACACATACACCGAATAGTCCGGCCTATTCTTTACAGATTCTCTTCTGTCCTCATACACCTGACAACACTGAGATTACCAAACAATTCTTCTTCACCCAGGGGGTTAACTATTGCACTTTAATTGTTCAGTGGTTACTTTCCTCTTGGCAAGGGTAAAAGACTTTAGCTATGGTAAACAGCTCTTCTAGGAGAAGGAAACACCCCAAAATCAAACCGTTGTTCTCTAGTCTTGGGTAGTCTCATAACCTCTGTATCATGGTCTTCCACTGTCTTGGGTTAGAGTTCTCTTGCTTGAGGGTACACTCGGACACACTATTCTATCTAATTCCTCTTCCTCTTGTTTTCATAATTTATATAGGCAATATTTATTTTAATATTGTCACTGTTCTTAAGATATTTTACTTTTCCTTTTTTTCCTTTCCTCACTGGGCTATTTTCCCTATTTTGGGCCCCTGGGCTTACAGCATCCTGCTTCTCCAACTAGGGTTGTAGCTTAGCAAATAATAATAATAATAATAATAATAATAATAACACGATTATTGATGGAGCAGCAGATCAGATTTCCAAATTCATTCGTGAAATAAAAAGAAAATGTAAAAGGATTTTTTTTTTCAGTTTCTCCATTTCAATAACTGCTCCAAATACAGAAATTTTATTTTCAATCACTTCAATAACTCCCTTGATTTAGAATTGGAACTCGCATTCAGAAACGCATATAAAAGCACTTTCAGCTGATAAAGGAAACGAAGTATAAGAAAACAACTAAGTCAGTATTGCATTAAACACAAGCAACCAGTTATGTATGAGTAGCTATTGCGCGTAGGAATACAGTATATTCTTATGATATTTACATGCATTTTGGTAAAAAGAATTTTTCTTTTTGTAGCATGAAGTAATGACTGTATTTACATGGAACCTCAATAACAATATCTCTTTTTCCTCAAAAGTTCACCAGTAAAATTGCTAGAATATATAGAGCTAAACAATATTTTTTCCTGCATTAAGGTTTGAATCTGAAATGCAGCAGGGAATATAGACAGTGCAATTAAGATTACGCAGAAGATTACATTTCATTCTGGAGTAACTATGAAGCCATCGTGGCATAATGCGGATGAAAAAGAAAACAGAACCTGCCGAGGGATTTTAACCCAGACGTATCTTATCTTTTTCTACATCCGAAAATTTTAATTTTGTAACCAAAATTTAGACTTTTTTAAAAATCGTCAGTTAAAGAAAAACAGAAGAATATAACCATTTCCGTGATCAGACAGAATGTGAACAATGATTACAGAACAGAGAAACGTTAGATTAAGACATACTTTCTAAACATTAATTGCAAGAAAATCCCCCTGTCAATTTCAAGTTTTCATCGTTGGGTTAGACACTGGAACCCAGAACTTCTCAAGTGATGAAAAAGATAATAGTTTTTTCAGCACAAAAACAAACATTGTTGGAAGGCTTCGCTCGCGAAAGAGAGGATTACAGGGGAAGATCGTCCGGATTGTCTTAGGGGTGAACAACCCAACCGGGGAGGGAGGAAGAAGAGACAGGGGCGTGCCACAGCTGTCCCCTGAACACACACCCAAGTGTTGACTATTCGTTAAAAGATTCTCGGAAGATATTTCTCGGAACAGAAGAAATGGGCACAGTGAGAGAGGCAAAGGAAAGGAGGGGGAAGGCGAGAGGCAAGGTGAGATCGAGAAGCTGTACTGAGAGGAAGGCTCTCGAACACGATACGAAAGAGAAGGTGGAAGTGGTGGTGGAACATGAAGAGAAGGAGGAGGTAGTCGATAAGAGGAAGAGGAGAAGGGAGAGAAGGAGGGGGTGATCCAACAAAGTCTCTAATATTTGTAAAGCATTACAACCCGTTGACGTTTCATGTCTGGAGCAAGCATAACTGACAATGATAGTTTCAGCGTAAAGGGCGATCGTTCTCAAATTTCTTTTACTTAGAATCTTCTTGTTTTGTCTCGTCGTATTTCGCTATTAAAATTTATGTTTTTTCCTTTAACTGTTGCTGTGTGAAGGGAATGCCGAGTGGTATACTTATGTGGGCTAAAGGGTAAGAAAAATGCAGGATGGTCTACTTTTGTGTGCAGTAGGGTAAGAAGAGTGCCATGTGGACTACTCTTGTGGACTAAAGGATAAGAAGCATACAGTGTGGCCTACTTTAGTGGGCTGTTGGGTGAGAAGAATGAAGGGTGGTCTACTTTTGTGGGCAAAAGAGTAAGAAGAATGAAAGGTGGTCTACTTTTGCGGGCAAAAGAGTAAGAAGAATACAGGGTGGTCTACTTTTGCGGGCAAAAGGGTAAGAAGAATGAAAGGTGGTCTACTTCTCCGGGTGAAAGGGTAAAAAGAATGTAGGGTGGTCTACTTTTGTGGGCAAAAGGGTAAGAAGAAGAATGGAGGGTGGTCTACTTTTCAGAGTGAAAGGGTAAAAAGAATGTAAGGTGGTCTACTTTGGTGGGCAAAAGGGTAAGAAGAATGCAGGGTGGTCTACTTTTCCAAGTGAAAGGGTAAAAAGAATGTAGGGTGGTCTACTTTTGTGGTCAAACGGGAAAGAAGAATGAAGGATGGTCTAATTTTCAGGGCGGAAGGTTAAAAAGATTGTAGAGTGGTCTACGTTTGTGGGCAAAAGGGTAAGAAGAATGCAGGTTGGTCTACTTAATTAAGGGTGAAAGGGTAAAAGAATGTAGGGTCGTCTACTTTTGAGAGCAAAAGTGTAAGAAGAATGCAGGGTGGTTTACTTTTCAGGGTGAAAGAGTTAAAAGAATAAAGGGTGGTCTATTTTTCTGGCCAAAAAGTGTAAGAAGAATGCAGGGTGGTTTACTTTTCAGGGTGAAAGAGTTAAAAGAATAAAGGGTGGTCTATTTTTCTGGCCAAAAAGTGTAAGAAGAATGCAGGGTGGTTTACTTTTCAGGGTGAAAGAGTTAAAAGAATAAAGGGTGGTCTATTTTTCTGGCCAAAAAGTGTAAGAAGAATGCAGGGTGGTTTACTTTTCAGGGTGAAAGAGTTAAAAGAATAAAGGGTGGTCTATTTTTCTGGCCAAAAAGGGTAAGAAGAATGCAGGGTGGTCTACTTTTGAGGGCAAAAGGGTAAGAAGAATGCAGGGTGGTCTACTTTTCAAGATGAAAGGGTAAAAAGAATGTAGGGTGATATACTTCTGTGGGCAAAGGGGTAAGAAGAATTAAGGGTGGTCTACTTTTCAGAATGAAAGGGTTAAAAGAATATATGGTGGTCTACTTTGATGGGCAAAAGGGTAAGAAGAAAGCAGGGTGGTCTACTTTTCCTGGTGAAGGGGTAAAAAAAAAAAAAAAAAACGTAGGGTAGTCTATTTTTGTGGGCAAACGGGAAAGAAGAATGAAGGATGGTCTACTTTTCAGGTTGAAAGGTTAAAAAGAATGTAGGGTGGTCTACTTTTGCGGGCAAAAGGGTAAGAAGAATGAAAGGTGGTCTACTTCTCCGGGTGAAAGGGTAAAAAGAATGTAGGGTGGTCTACTTTTGTGGGCAAAAGGGTAAGAAGAAGAATGGAGGGTGGTCTACTTTTCAGAGTGAAAGGGTAAAAAGAATGTAAGGTGGTCTACTTTGGTGGGCAAAAGGGTAAGAAGAATGCAGGTTGGTCTACTTAATTAAGGGTGAAAGGGTAAAAGAATGTAGGGTCGTCTACTTTTGAGAGCAAAAGTGTAAGAAGAATGCAGGGTGGTTTACTTTTCAGGGTGAAAGAGTTAAAAGAATAAAGGGTGGTCTATTTTTCTGGCCAAAAAGTGTAAGAAGAATGCAGGGTGGTTTACTTTTCAGGGTGAAAGAGTTAAAAGAATAAAGGGTGGTCTATTTTTCTGGCCAAAAAGGGTAAGAAGAATGCAGGGTGGTCTACTTTTGAGGGCAAAAGGGTAAGAAGAATGCAGGGTGGTCTACTTTTCAAGATGAAAGGGTAAAAAGAATGTAGGGTGATATACTTCTGTGGGCAAAGGGGTAAGAAGAATTAAGGGTGGTCTACTTTTCAGAATGAAAGGGTTAAAAGAATATATGGTGGTCTACTTTGATGGGCAAAAGGGTAAGAAGAAAGCAGGGTGGTCTACTTTTCCTGGTGAAGGGGTAAAAAAAAAAAACGTAGGGTAGTCTACTTTTGTGGGCAAACGGGAAAGAAGAATGAAGGATGGTCTACTTTTCAGGTTGAAAGGTTAAAAAGAATGTAGGGTGGTCTACTTTTGTGGGCAAACTGGAAAGAAGAATGAAGGATGGTCTACTTTTCAGGGTGAAAGGTTAAAAAGAATGTAGGGTGGTCTATTTTTGTGGGCAAAAGGGTAAGAAGAATGAAAGGTGGTCTACTTCTCCGGGTGAAAGGGTAAAAAGAATGTAGGGTGGTCTACTTTTGCGGGCAAAAGGGTAAGAAGAATGAAAGGTGGTCTACTTCTCCGGGTGAAAGGGTAAAAAGAATGTAGGGTGGTCTACTTTTGTGGGCAAAAGGGTAAGAAGAAGAATGGAGGGTGGTCTACTTTTCAGAGTGAAAGGGTAAAAAGAATGTAAGGTGGTCTACTTTGGTGGGCAAAAGGGTAAGAAGAATGCAGGTTGGTCTACTTAATTAAGGGTGAAAGGGTAAAAGAATGTAGGGTCGTCTACTTTTGAGAGCAAAAGTGTAAGAAGAATGCAGGGTGGTTTACTTTTCAGGGTGAAAGAGTTAAAAGAATAAAGGGTGGTCTATTTTTCTGGCCAAAAAGTGTAAGAAGAATGCAGGGTGGTTTACTTTTCAGGGTGAAAGAGTTAAAAGAATAAAGGGTGGTCTATTTTTCTGGCCAAAAAGTGTAAGAAGAATGCAGGGTGGTTTACTTTTCAGGGTGAAAGAGTTAAAAGAATAAAGGGTGGTCTATTTTTCTGGCCAAAAAGGGTAAGAAGAATGCAGGGTGGTCTACTTTTGAGGACAAAAGGGTAAGAAGAATGCAGGGTGGTCTACTTTTCAAGATGAAAGGGTAAAAAGAATGTAGGGTGATATACTTCTGTGGGCAAAGGGGTAAGAAGAATTAAGGGTGGTCTACTTTTCAGAATGAAAGGGTTAAAAGAATATATGGTGGTCTACTTTGATGGGCAAAAGGGTAAGAAGAAAGCAGGGTGGTCTACTTTTCCTGGTGAAGGGGTAAAAAAAAAAAAAAACGTAGGGTAGTCTATTTTTGTGGGCAAACGGGAAAGAAGAATGAAGGATGGTCTACTTTTCAGGTTGAAAGGTTAAAAAGAATGTAGGGTGGTCTACTTTTGTGGGCAAACTGGAAAGAAGAATGAAGGATGGTCTACTTTTCAGGGTGAAAGGTTAAAAAGAATGTAGGGTGGTCTATTTTTGTGGGCAAAAGGGTAAGAAGAATGAAAGGTGGTCTACTTCTCCGGGTGAAAGGGTAAAAAGAATGTAGGGTGGTCTACTTTTGCGGGCAAAAGGGTAAGAAGAATGAAAGGTGGTCTACTTCTCCGGGTGAAAGGGTAAAAAGAATGTAGGGTGGTCTACTTTTGTGGGCAAAAGGGTAAGAAGAAGAATGGAGGGTGGTCTACTTTTCAGAGTGAAAGGGTAAAAAGAATGTAAGGTGGTCTACTTTGGTGGGCAAAAGGGTAAGAAGAATGCAGGGTGGTCTACTTTTCCAAGTGAAAGGGTAAAAAGAATGTAGGGTGGTCTACTTTTGTGGTCAAACGGGAAAGAAGAATGAAGGATGGTCTAATTTTCAGGGCGGAAGGTTAAAAAGATTGTAGAGTGGTCTACGTTTGTGGGCAAAAGGGTAAGAAGAATGCAGGTTGGTCTACTTAATTAAGGGTGAAAGGGTAAAAGAATGTAGGGTCGTCTACTTTTGAAAGCAAAAGTGTAAGAAGAATGCAGGGTGGTTTACTTTTCAGGGTGAAAGAGTTAAAAGAATAAAGGGTGGTCTATTTTTCTGGCCAAAAAGTGTAAGAAGAATGCAGGGTGGTTTACTTTTCAGGGTGAAAGAGTTAAAAGAATAAAGGGTGGTCTATTTTTCTGGCCAAAAAGGGTAAGAAGAATGCAGGGTGGTCTACTTTTGAGGGCAAAAGGGTAAGAAGAATGCAGGGTGGTCTACTTTTCAAGATGAAAGGGTAAAAAGAATGTAGGGTGATATACTTCTGTGGGCAAAGGGGTAAGAAGAATTAAGGGTGGTCTACTTTTCAGAATGAAAGGGTTAAAAGAATATATGGTGGTCTACTTTGATGGGCAAAAGGGTAAGAAGAAAGCAGGGTGGTCTACTTTTCCTGGTGAAGGGGTAAAAAAAAAAAAACGTAGGGTAGTCTACTTTTGTGGGCAAACGGGAAAGAAGAATGAAGGATGGTCTACTTTTCAGGTTGAAAGGTTAAAAAGAATGTAGGGTGGTCTACTTTTGTGGGCAAACTGGAAAGAAGAATGAAGGATAGTCTACTTTTCAGGGTGAAAGGTTAAAAAGAATGTAGGGTGGTCTATTTTTGTGGGCAAAAGGGTAAGAAGAATGCAGGGTGGTCTACTTTTAAGGGTGAAAGGGTAAAAAGAATGAATGTAGGGTCGTCTACTTTTGTTGGCAAATGGGTAAGAAGAATGCAGGGGTCTACTTTTCTGGGTAAAAGTGTTAAAAGAATAAAGGGTGGTCTACTTTTATGACCAAAGGGATTAGAAGAATGCAGGGTGGTCTACTTTTCAGGGTAAAATGGTGAAAATAATGTAGGGTGGTCTACTTTTGTGGGCAAAAGGTAAGAAGAATGCAGGGTGGTCTACTTTTCAGGATGAAAGGGTAACAAGAATTTAGGGTGGTTTACTTTTGTGGGCAAAAGGGTAAGAAGAATGAAGGGTGGTCTACTTTTCAGAATGAAAGGGTAAAAAAAATGTAAGGTGTTATACTTCTGTGGCAAAAGGGTAAGAAGAATGCAGGATGATCTATTTTTCAGGGTGAATGAGTAAAAAGAATGTAGGGTGATCAATTTTTGTGGGCAAAAGGGTAAGAAAAAATGCAGGGTAGTCTACGTTTCACGGTGAAAGGGTAAAAAGAATGAAGGGTGGTCTACTTTCCTAGGCGAAAGGGACAAAAAGAATGAAGGGTGGTCTACTTTCCTGGGCGAAAGGGACAAAAAGAATGAAGGGTGGTCTACTATCCTGGGCGAAAGGGACAAAAAGAATGAAGGGTGGTCTACTTTCCTGGGCGAAAGGGACAAAAAGAATGAAGGGTGGTCTACTTTTCTTGGCGAAAGGGACAAAAAGAATGAAGGGTGGTCTACTTTCCTGGGCGAAAGGGACAAAAAGAATGAAGGGTGGTCTACTTTCCTGGGCGAAAGGGACAAAAAGAATGAAGGGTGGTCTACTTTTCTTGGCGAAAGGGACAAAAAGAATGAAGGGTGGTCTACTTTCCTGGGCGAAAGGGTAAAAAAGAATGAAGGGTGGTCTACTTTCCTGGGCGAAAGGGACAAAAAGAATGAAGGGTGGTCTACTTTTCTTGGCGAAAGGGACAAAAAGAATGAAGGTTGTTCTACTTTCGTGGACAAAAGAATAAGAAGAATGTCACGTGGTCTACTTTCGTGGGCTGAAGGGTAAAAAGAAGACAGGATGGTTTAATTCTGTGAGTATTTTCTTGCAATTAATATGTTTACAAAGTAAGTCGTGACCTACCGCTGCTGTTCTGTAATCATTGGTTACATTTTGTTTAAAGGTTAAAAGGTTAAAGGTGTCTGGTTTCAGTTCCAGTTCCATCAGAATAGATACTCACCAGAACGTCAGCCGGGCAAGCCCAACCCCCTACTGTGGTGCCCTACCACAGCAGTAGCCTACCCAGTAAACAGCTTAAACTCACGGTCCTGGAAATCTTCTATTTTTTTTTTTCAAATCATTTTCAATAAGCTTAAATTTTGGTTTAAAAATTAAAATATTTGATGTGTAGAATCTCTCAGCGGGCTCCATTTTCTTTTTCATCCGCATTACGCCACGACGGCTTGATAGTTACTCCAGTATGAAATGTAATCTTCGACGTAATCTTAATTGCACTGTCTATATTCCCTGCTGAATTTCAGATTCAAACCTAAATGCAGGAAAAAATATTGTTTAGTTCTATATATTCTAGTTATCTTACTGTTGAACGTTTGAGCAAAAAGAGATACCGTTATTGTGGTTTCATATAAATACAGTCATTACCTCTTGTTGTAAAAATAAAAATTCTTTTTACCAACATGTATGTAAATATAAAAATACTATACTTCCTACGCGCACAAAACTACTCATAAATAAATGTTTTCTTGTTTTTAATGTACTACTGACTTGGTTGTTTTCTTATACTTCCTTTCCTTTACCATTATGAAGTGCTTTTATGGGCGTTTCTGAATACGTGTTCCAATTCTAAATTAAGTGAGTTACTGAAGTGATTGATAATAAAATTATGTATTTGGATCAGTTCTCGATATGGAGAAATTGAAACAAAATCCTTTTACCCCAAATTAACGTCGGGTGGTCTCCTTTTGTGGGGTGATAGGTGAGAATAATGCTGGGTTGTCTGCTTTTGGGAGCTGTATGGTAAAAAGAATGACACGTGGTCTCCTTTTGTGGGGTGAAGGGTAAGAAAAATGTTGGGTGGTCTACATTTGAAGGCTGGATAGAAAAAAGAATACAGGGTGGTTTACGTTTGTGGGCTGTTATTAAAATGAATGTTGGATGGTCTCCTTTTGTGTGGGCTGAGCGGTAAGAAAAAATACAGGGTGGTCTACTTTTGAAGGCTGGAGAATAAGAAGAATACAAGGTGATTTAAATTTGTGGTAAGAGGGTAAGAAGGATGCAGGGTGGTCTACTTTTGTGGGCTGTATAGTATAAAGAACGGAAGATGGTCTCATTTTGTCGACTGTGTGGTAAGAAGAATGCAAGGTGGTCTACTATTGTGGGATGGAGTATAAGAAGAATGCAAGATGGTCTAATTTAGTTAATCATATTTTTAAATACGTGTGATATTACTGCAGTGGGTGTCCCTGGGCCATCTTCTGGCCGTAAGTGTGTGTGTAATGTCATGGATTTGAATAGAGACAGTTAAAGTGCAGTGTGATGCTGGCCGGGAATATATGAGTCTGGTGACAGGAAAAACTGGTGGCCCCCAAAATTGGAAATCTGTGCATAGATGGATGTTTTAAAAGTAACCAAATATTTTCTCAAAAGTTTGTATAAATATTTATCACGGGCTATTATTGTTCCTTGTTCATGTTATCTTGATGAATAATTTCCCCTATATAGTAAAGTGAGTGTCTGGTTATATATGTATGTATGTATGTATGTATGCATATATATATATATATATATATATATATATATATATATACATATATCATGGGACTATTATTGTTCCTTGTTCATGTTATCTTGATGAATAATCTCCCCTATATAATAAAGTGAGTGTCTGGTTATATATGTATGTGTGTATATATATATTTATATATATATATATATATATATATATATATATATACTGTATATATATATATATATATATATATATATATATATATATATATATATATATATATATATTCTTACGAAACTGGTCTAGTGTAGAGTAAATATTTTATTCATGCATTTCATTTGTGTATTTAAGAGCTCGTAAGGTGAGCTCTTCTCATGTAGGTATAAGTAATTGTATGTAAATTACGTAAGACTTTCGTCGTTTATTTTATTGTATTTTTCATTCAAGTTTGTATATGTAAATTTACATTATTCTTAAGAATTTACATTTTATTTTACGTATTTTGTTATGAAGTCTTACGTACTCTGTTCAAGAGTGCTGTACGAACTATACGAGGTATGAACAAGCGCTTATGTAAATTTTTTACGAGGTATTGCGCCATGTTTGTAAGAAATTACTCAATTCTTATATTTGCCACGTGTTTAGAAGGTTCTTGAAAACCCCAGAGTTAGTTTTATCTTTTTTTTTTTTTATTCTTCCGAGAACAAAGGTGGGGGGAGCTAGCTGATAGGGGGTTGCCTTGCAAGCGAGGTTAGATCTCCCATTGATAGAGATAGTTGGCAACTTTAGCATGGCTTGGCACAGCCCCCAAGCTTCTAGACCCCCTGAGCTAGAAGGATCTAGAATAATTAAGTCAATATATATGTGGCCCCCAGGGATGCATAGCCGCAGAAGAGTACCAGCCTGTCTCTGAAAGAGCTAGCCTCCTCTCTCTCCTCAAGTGCCTCGAGTGTGCGTCCTCACCAAAGTGATTTAGTTTATACCCAACATATATTGTGTGT
>NC_090748.1:70990212-71000212 GCF_036898095.1 Palaemon carinicauda
AAAACTTCTAGAATATATACTGTGTAGTATTGAATCTCATGATGGAGAAGGCCTGACTATTAGAATTAACTGCATACCTAGTATTACGAACAGGATGGAACTGTCCTGGAAGATCTGAATGTAAAGGATGGTAAGAATTATGAAAAATCTTATGCAACATGCATAATGAACTAATTGAACGACGGTGACAAAGATTAATATCTGGATCAGAAATAAGAAATTTAATAGACCGTAAGTTCCTGTCCAATAAATTAAGATGAGAATCAGCAGCTGAACACCACACAGGAGAACAGTACTCGATACCATGTAGAATGAAAGAATTAAAACACTTCTTCAGAATAGATAGATAAAAAAAATCTTGGGAGACTTTCTCAATATGCCAATTTTTTGTGCAATGGAAGAAGACACAGACCTGATGTTTCTCAAAGGAAAATTTGCTGTCGAAAATCACACCTAAAATTTTAAGTCATACAAATTTCAAGAAACATTATCAATGCTGAGATCCGGATGTTGAGGAGCCACTGTCCTTGAACTACTTACAATCATACTTTGAGTTTTGTTATGATTCAACTTCATACCCCATAATTTGCACCATGCACTAATTTTAGCTCGATCTCTCTCAAGGGATTCAGCAACCCCAGATCTACATTCAGGAGATGGAATTGATGCAAAGAGAGTAGCATCATCTGCATTTGCAACAAGTTTGTTTTCTAGGCCAAACCACATGTCATGTGTATATAGTATGAAAAGTAATGGGCCAAGAACACTACCCTGTGGAACACCAGATATTTATGGGGAAGAGTCTAATTCCAAATATCAGATCGCCCAGTCTAGAAGTGAAATGCAATTCCTTTACATAACAACAAAAACGTTTAAAATTGTAATTATCTTCTAGGAGAAGGACACTCCAAAATTAAACCATTGTTCTCTAGTCTTGGGTAATGCCACAACCTTTGTACAATGGTCTTCCACTCCCCTTGGGTAGAGTTCCCTTGCTTGATGGTACACTCTGGCACACTATTCCATTTTATTCCTCTCCCTCTTTTTTTTCTTATATATGAAATATTTATTACAATGTTATTATCCTTATACATCTCCTGTAGTTTATTTCCTTATTTCCTTTCCTCACTGGGCTATCTTCCCTGTTGGAGACCTTGGGTTTATAGCATCCTGCTTTTCCAGCTAGGGTTGTAAATGAGCAAATAATAATAATAATAATAATAATAATAATAATAATAATGCAAAGCATTTTAGTCATTACCCGAATATACCCGGATACCGAAATACATTTATTCCCAATAGGCTATTTATTAAAAGAAAATGTTTCAAAATATCAACGATGTATCACGAAAATAATGATTAAACATCGCTTAATTTACCATCCAGATTATTTTAAGTAACTGACTGAAGTCCCCAGATTCAGTCCTATGGCCAGACCTTGACGTTCAAAGACGCACCAAAATGGGCCCATTCCCGGTCTTAGTCCCACACATCAGCGGTGGTAGAATCGGTCAAAACCAAAATTTGGGCGCTGGGATGATCTTGCATACTTTGCTTCTTAGTATTTTACTCATCGCAGACTAGCTAATGAACACTGTAACAAGGTAACACGTATTCGAATGGAAATCAAACAGTTCACGTACATCTAGTATATATGGACACGCACACACACACACACACGCACACGCACACGCGCACACACACACACGCACACACACACACACATATATATATATATATATATATATATATATATATATATATGTATATATATATATATATATATATATATATATATATATATATATATATATATATATAAAAGATTTATTTTAATGATGTTACTGTTCTTAAAATATTTTTACTGTTAATTATTTCTCTTGTAATTTCCTTATTTCCTTTTCTCACTGGGCTATTTTCTCTGTTGAAGCCCTCAGGCTTATAGCATTCTGCTTTTCCAACTCGGGTTGTAGCTTGGCAAGTAATGATAATGATAAAGATGATATTGAACAGTCTGTGATTTCAACATAGAGTGAATTCGACATATTACAAGGTATTTCTCGTTTGGTATTTGAATATATGAAAATCACGAATATTAATGTTAAAATTATCATATATACATATATAGGCCTATAGCTTACACACACACATACATACACACACACAAACACACACACACACACACACACACACACATATATATATATATATATAATATATACATATATATGTATATATATATATATATATATATATATATATATATATATATATACATCTATATATATATATATTTATATATCCTATGCTGTAACGTCCCTGACTGGTGAACGCCAAACTGGGGTTTGAGTCAGGCTCAAACTCGTTAGTTCCTTTGATTGGTGCAACCTCACTATCCTTGTGAGCTAAGGATGGAGGGTTTGGGGAAGCTTATACAGTAGGTTTATCTGCTGAGTCGTCAGCAGCCATTGCCTTGGTCTTAGCTTGGGTGGAGAGGGAGTTTGGGCGCTGATCATATGTATGCTATATATGATCAGTCTCTCTAGGGTATTATCTTGCTTGATAGGGCAATGTCACTCTCCTTTGCCTGTGCCATTCATGAGCGGCCTTTAAAACCGACACACAAACACACACACACACACACATATATATATATATATATATATGTATATATATATATATATATATATATATATATATATATATATATATATATGCATTCATTGATAATAGTATACTAACACAATCTCAATCTGGATCTATTCCACAGCACCTGAACGCACAAAATTCAAACACAGTTGTTATTACTCTATATTAAAGCACAAATGGTATTGCTAATACCGTATCATATGAAATAAGGTTGTCACTGCATGGCATGATCAAAATCCTAACTCCTTTAACTTCTTGCTGATTAAGATTGCAAACAGAACAATACGCTGTTACGGGTTCCTTATCATATACCTACCAAGAAACAACACATCTAGTCAAGACGTACTACCTTTGCCCAGTGCAGGAAGGCAACTTGCAATCTAAACTCTGATATCCACTTGAATACAACACATCGGATTAGATCACGTTTGCCTAGTGCTGTCACAGTAAGTATATATGCTGTCTAAAATGTAAAAAAAAAAAAAAGTGTTTTCATTATTCATAAGTATCACGAGGAGGATAGATGTGAGCGAGGCAAGAGAGCGTGCTAGAAATAGGAATGAATGGCGAGCGATTGTGATGCAGTTCCGGTAGGCCCTGCTGCTGCCTCCGATGCCTTAGATGACCGCGGAGGTAGCAGAAGTAAGAGATTCAGCATTATGAAGCTTCATCTGTGGTGGATAATGTGGGAGGGTGGGCTGTGACACCCTAGCAGTACCAGCTGAACTCGGTTGAGTCCCGTGTTAGGCTGGGAGGAATGTAGAGAGTAGAGGTCCCCTTTTTATTTTTGTTTCTTTGTTGATGTCGGCTACCCCCCAAAATTGGGGGAAGTGCCTTGGTATATGTATGTATGTATCACGAGGAGGTTGGAAAACCATGGTCCATGTGAGCACAGACAAGACAAATTCAAAACATAAGTTCATCCATCAAACAGCACAATTTTTACAAAATTAATTGAGCATCAATCAAACCATAAATAATTTGCTACAGTACATATGGAATCCGAAAACATGAATAAAACATTTTACGTTATATAATACTATTACTTTAATTTCATTATCAAAATAGATCAATATGATGGACATATATCCAAAGTGGAGCAACAGTTTAACACATCTAAAAGCATTACGATAGTAACACATATAACTCACTATTACAGATGCCAATCACACTACTACATTGTCATCATTCACGACACATCAATTTTTGACGTACACATGCACATACAGATACACAGGGACGAGATGTAGTGTAGTACACAACACTGGCCGAGAGGGTTACGTACCCAAACATTTTACAGATAACAGAAAACCGTTCACTCCAACTCCTACACCATCAGTAATCTGTATTGTCGTTCTCACTATTATAATGCTCTTACATTTGCTCCATACATTGGTTATATGGTGTTACCTTCCTTGTTTTTATTTCTTTTCAAACGTATAGGGATTCGATTACGAGGAGATATTGTAATACAAGTTAATGAATTTTGAGGTTCAAAATAATAATAATAATAATAATAATAATAATAATAATAATAATAATTATTATTATTATTATAAAAAAAAACTAGTATATAAAAAAGATAGGACATCAAACCCGGAGATTGTAACGCCATGTATATTTTAGCAGCTCTGACCTGATCTCTTATAAATACTCGTAACGTGTTATCGCAGACCAAAACTACTGAAATTGTAAACGTGTATTGTCATTGCTATACCCAGAAAAATATAAATCAATAAATATTATCTTCTATCCAATAGGAATCATCAACAGAAATGCTATAGCAAATCTAGTGATAAATTAGTGAAAATATGGAATAATTCATAACAGATTTTGCAGTCGTTATCCAATAGGAATCATCACCAGTAATACTTTAGCAAATCTAATGATAAATCAGTGAAAATCTGGGAGGATTCACAACAGATTTTGCAGTCGTTATCCAATAGGAATCATCAACAGAAATGATATAGCAAATCTAGTGATAAATAAGTGAAAATCTGGGAGGATTCACAACAGATTTTGCAGTCGTTATCCAATAGGAATCATCAACAGAAATGATATAGCAAATCTAGTGATAAATCAGTGAAAATCTGGGAGGATTCACAACAGATTTTGCAGTCTTTGCCAACCTATATGAAGGGAAATGTCCTTTCCTCCGTCAATGGTAAGGCAGAAAGATAACCAGATTAGTTGACTCAATTCAAACAGTGTCAAATCTCATTCAGATACGTCGGGGCTGAAAGAAGGAAATTAGGATCCCTTCATCACTCAAGTTTTTTTTTTTTTTTTTTTTTATATATTGGAAGGTGATGATTTGGTCTATGCCATCGAGAGAGAAAGAGATATAGAGAGAAGTTGTCTATCATAAAACTGCAATGAAGAATAATAGATAAATCTGAAATATATATATATATATATATATATATATATATATATATATATATATATATATATATATACAGTATATATATCTATATATATACATATATATATATATATATATATATATATATATATATATAAATTTATATATATCCAATAGATTACCCGATTGCCATATGTGGATGAGATCATGGTGAGGGGTAGATGGAGATGGTTTGGTCATGCTCTTCTCACTCCCCAAGAGAGATTAGTTCACCAAACTTTCAACTGGGTTCCAAAAGGCACTAGAAGAGTTGGAAGACCCATACCTACATGGCTGAGAACTATGAAGTGTGAAGTACGAGACGACGAATGGAAAAGTATTGATTTAAAAGCTCAAGATAGAAACGACTGGCAAAATCTAACTGAGGCCCTTTGCGTCAATAGGCGTAGGAGATGATGATCTTTCCTGCCACGATCAGGGGAAAAGGGAGTAGTCATACTCTGGTAACAGGGGGTACCCCGAGAAGGACACTCGGAAACCACACTCCCCTACAAATTGCCGAAGCAGCATGGTGTAGTTAGGAAAGGGGGGAGGGGGGGGGGGGAATGTGGGAAGGGTTGAATTTGTGTGTGTTTGATTATATCTGAATATATAGACTTTGCATAGACTAGTATACGTGCATATATCAAAATGCTTCATGTTCATGCTTACTAGTCCACATCCTAATTCAAGGTACTCCCCACTCCCCCACCCTGCAACCTCGTTCTTTCTCTCATTACGGTCCGCCATTCCTTCTGCTCCATTCTTCTCCCTTTGCACATATCCAGCGATCTCGGGGCCATGAATTTTGCATCAGTCTCTTTCGTCGTCGGCTCTGGCTCCATCCCGGGTTGTGTTCAAGAAATTAGGGAAATCGCGACTGGGTCACAAAAGTGGATTCGTTTCGTTCAGGCACTGCTTTTAAAGGGCGCACACGCGCACACACACACACACACACACACAGAGAGAGAGAGAGAGAGAGAGAGAGAGAGAGAGAGAGAGAGAGAGAGAGAGAGAGAGATAGTATTTTTAATATATTTAAGAGATTACTTATAGTCACAAGAAAGGGAAAGAGATATTGCGGTCAATATACCAATAAAGAAATCTCACGCACACGAGAGAGAGAGAGAGAGAGAGAGAGAGAGAGAGAGAGAGAGAGAGAGAGAGAGAGAGAGAGAGATGGCTTGAATTATCACTTAGTGTCGGTTTAAACAGTTACTCCTCCGCAAATTGCAAATCAGTCGAGGGAAGGGAGTGAGAAGAGAGAAAAGCAAAGCGTCCAATAGAAAGGGGAAGGAAATAAGGAATCGAGCAGGGGAGGAACAAACGAAGACAAAATTAATAAAATACTTCATGGAAGTGCAGCAGCAGCAGCAACAGCAACAGCAACAGCAACAGCAGCAGCAACAGCAGCAGCAGCAGCATCGGGAGCCGGACGTCTGCAAAGACTTGCAATGGGGATATCCTCTGCCAGTAGAATTAACTCAGGAATATCGGTTTTACTGTCTTTATTAGAATCCATTTGAACATGATAATCTCATGTATTTATATATATATATATATATATATATATATATATATATATATATATATATATATACTGTATATATATTTATATATATATATATATATATATATATATATATATATATATATATATATTAGCCAAGCTACAACCTTAGTTGGAAAGGTAAGATGCTATAAGCCCAAGGGCTTCAACACGGAAAACAGCCAAGCGAGAAAGGGAAACAAGAAAATAAATAAAATACCAGAGAAGTAATGAAAAATTAAAATAAAACATTTTAAGAACAGTAAGAACATTATGATAAATCTTTCATACATAAAACTATAAACATACATACATACATACATATACCAAAGGCACTTCCCCCAATTTTGGGGGGTAGCCAACATCAACAAGAAACAAAACAAAAAAGGGGACCTCTACTCTCTACGTTCCTCCAGCCTGACCAGGGACTCAGCCGAGTTCAGCTGGTACTGCTAGGGTTCCACAGCCCAACCTCCCACATTTCCACCACAGATGAAGCTTCATACTGCTGAGTCCCCTACTGCTGCTACCTCCGCGGTCATCTAAGGCACCGGAGGAAGCAGCAGGGCCTACCGGAACTGCGTCACAATCGCTCGCCATTCATTCCTATTTCTAGCACGCTCTCTTGCCTCTCTCACATCTATCCTCCTATCACCCAGAGCTTTCTTCACACCATCCATCCACCCAAACCTTGGCCTTCCTCTTTTACTTCTCCCATCAACTCTTGCATTCATCACCTTCTTTAGCAGACAGCCATTTTCCATTCTCTCAACATGGCCAAACCACCTCAACACATTCATATCCACTCTAGCCGCTAACTCATTTCTTACACCCGTTCTCACCCTCACCACTTCGTTCCTAACCCTATCTACTCGAGATACACCAGCCATACTCCTCAGACATTTCATCTCAAACACATTCAATTTCTGTCTCTCCATCACTTTCATTCCCCACAACTCCGATCCATACATCACAGTTGGTACAATCACTTTCTCATATAGAACTCTCTTTACATTCATGCCCAACCCTTTATTTTTTACTACTCCCTTAACTGCCCCCAACACTTTGCAACCTTCATTGACTCTCTGACGTACATCTGCTTCCACTCCACCATTTGCTGCAACAACAGATCCCAAGTACTTAAACTGATCCACCTCCTCAAGTAACTCTCCATTCAACATGACATTCAACCTTGCACCACCTTCCCTTCTCGTACATCTCATAACCTTACTCTTACCCACATTAACTCTCAACTTCCTTCTCTCACACACCCTTCCAAATTCTGTCACTAGTCGGTCAAGCTTCTCTTCTGTGTCTGCTACCAGAAGAAATAAGAAAGAATAGTGTGCCCGAGTGTACCCTCAAGCAAGAAAACTCTACCCAAAGACAGTGGAAGACCATGGTACAGAGACTATGGTACTATCCAAGACTAGAGAACAATGGTTTGAGTATGGAGTGTCCTTCTAGAAGAGCTGCTCACCAGAGCTAAAGAGTCTTAAACCCTTATCAAGAGGATATTAACCACTGAACAATTACAGTGCAGTAGTTAAACCACCGAGCAAAGAAGAATTGTTTGATAATCTCAGTGTTGTCAGGTGTATGAGGACAGAGGAGAATGTGGAAAGAGTAGGCCAGATTATTCCGTGTATATGTAAGCAAAATAAAATTTAACCGTAACCACAGAGAGGCATCCAACGTAGTACTGTCTGTCCAGTCAAAGGACCCAATAACTCTCTAGCAGTGGTGTCTCAACGGGTGGCTGGTGCCCTGGCCAACGTACTAGCTATATATATACAGTATATATATATATATATATATATATATATATATATACATTCATACATATATATTTATATATATATATATATATATATATATATATATGTATATACATACATACATATATATATATATATATACACACACACACATATATATATATATATATATATATATATATAATGTATATATATATAATGTGTTTGTGCATGTGGCTACCAGTGCATTCGTGCTGGAGTTTGCTTGCATTCTCCTCTTCTTGTGGGTAGGTACCATTAAATGGCACAGAAAGACGCGTGCATTGGTATATAAATCTGTTAATGAAGTGCAACGGCACATACTCTCCTCTTTGTGTGGTTGTGTAGAAAATTAAAATCTATATACACATATTTTGCATTTTTTTGAGTTATTTGCATGTAAATCTTTTGTATTTTTTAATAATGACGCGTATTTCACAGCCGGCCATTCACTTAAAAGTAAAAATAAAAAATTGCAGCTTTGTTGTGTCTTATCATAAGTTTATTTATGTAAATGAAAACAAAAAATTTTGATAGAAGCGCCCTGGATGTGTTCGTTTTTATGGTCTAGATTAATGCCTGCTCAGAAAGCATTTGGATAAGTGTGCTCATGAATAAACCTGCACAATTTACATATATATTTGTCCAAAGATTATTATGTGGATCGTGCGAAATCAAATAATACGAAAAGGCTTTTGACGATGAATTTGAGGACTTATTTAAATTTCTGATTTGATTATTGCAATATAAATTCTTGCCAGAAAATTGATATTTTTTTTTTCCTGTTTGAAATTGTTCATTAAGCGACGAAAAACGACTGACTCTCTTCGTAGAAATGAAGCATAAAAGTTCAATTGAATTTATAAGGATTTATTTGATATAGAGTGGGTAAATTACAGAAATTCTTCAATCAAAATATTTGTTGCAAATTATACGCAATAAAATCAGAAGTAATTTATTTTGCCAAACATAAAAATTCTGTTTAATGTAATAAATCCTTGTTATCATGCCGATGAATTTAGGTAAATTTTACAAGTCTAACTCATAATGACTTTATATATATATATATATATATATATATATATATATATATATATAGATAGATATATATATATATATATATGCGTGTGTGTGTGTATTTCAAGAAAGAATTGAGAAACAATGAAGGGAGAGGATCCTATAGGGATATTCTATTAAGGAAAAGTAGGTTATGAAGAGTAAGCAAAATTTAAGGACAGGATAACGAGTCCCTAAGGGGTGCCTTATAGAAAAGCCATAAAAGGAGAGGTAGAGAAGTGCAGAGCGGTCTGACGAAAAGAGGGATTTTAGTGGGGGAGAAGAGGGTTGGTTTTAAGTGCAAATTCGTGACCACAAAGAATATCATATAAGGATATATAACAGTAAAAAGGGAACACTTAATGAAGATATAATAGATAACCTGAGTACGTACTTTGAAGAGGAATTGGGGTTATACTGTAAGGGAATAAAATCCAGAGAATGCGGAGGATGAGCTAAAGCTTTTTAAGATAAATTTGCAGTGGAAAGAGGTTGAATCAAACAAATTCACTCTTGATTCAGTTGAGTGATTGTTCTTATGTCTTG
>NC_090748.1:71007712-71045212 GCF_036898095.1 Palaemon carinicauda
AGGATATATCCTTTGGTGTAAAAGTACAAGTCTGCATCACTGGATAAAGTACGGACTCAATTGGGAGGATCAACTGGTTGGACTAAGGAAGATGGAGAGAAAAAGGAACTTTTTTTTTTCTTTTTTTGAGGAGGAAATATCCTTTGGTGTAGAAGTACAAGTCTGCATCACTGGATAAAGTACGGATTCAATTGGGAGGATCAACTGGTTGGACTAAGGAAGATGGACAGAAAAAGGAACTTATCTTTTTTTTTTCTTTTTTTGAGGAGGAAATATCCTTTGGTGTAGAAGTACAAGTCTGCATCACTGGATAAAGTACGGACTCAATTGGGAGGATCAACTGGTTGGACTAAGGAAGATGGACAGAAAAAGGAACTTTTTATTCTTTTCTTTTTTTGAGGAGGATATATCCTTTGGTGTAAAAGTACAAGTCTGCATCACTGGATAAAGTACGGACTCAATTGGGAGGATCAACTGGTTGGACTAAGGAAGATGGAGAGAAAAAGGAACTTTTTTTTTTCTTTTTTTGAGGAGGAAATATCCTTTGGTGTAGAAGTACAAGTCTGCATCACTGGATAAAGTACGGATTCAATTGGGAGGATCAACTGGTTGGACTAAGGAAGATGGACAGAAAAAGGAACTTATCTTTTTTTTTTCTTTTTTTGAGGAGGAAATATCCTTTGGTGTAGAAGTACAAGTCTGCATCACTGGATAAAGTACGGACTCAATTGGGAGGTTTAACTGGTTGCACTAAGGAAGATGGACAGAAAAATGAACTTTTTATTTTTTCTTTTTTTGAGGAGGAAATATCCTTTGGTGTAGAAGTACAAGTCTGCATCACTGGATAAAGTACGGATTCAATTGGGAGGATCAACTGGTTGGACTAAGGAAGATGGACAGAAAAAGGAACTTATCTTTTTTTTTTCTTTTTTTGAGGAGGAAATATCCTTTGGTGTAGAAGTACAAGTCTGCATCACTGGATAAAGTACGGATTCAATTGGGAGGATCAACTGGTTGGACTAAGGAAGATGGACAGAAAAAGGAACTTATCTTTTTTTTTTCTTTTTTTGAGGAGGAAATATCCTTTGGTGTAGAAGTACAAGTCTGCATCACTGGATAAAGTACGGATTCAATTGGGAGGATCAACTGGTTGGACTAAGGAAGATGGACAGAAAAAGGAACTTATCTTTTTTTTTTCTTTTTTTGAGGAGGAAATATCCTTTGGTGTAGAAGTACAAGTCTGCATCACTGGATGAAGTACGGACTCAATTGGGAGGATCAACTGGTTGGACTAAGGAAGATGGACAGAAAAAGGAACTTTTTTTTTCTTTTTTTGAGGAGGAAATATCCTTTGGTGTAGAAGTACAAGTCTGCATCACTGGATAAAGTACGGACTCAATTGGGAGGATCAACTGGTTGGACTAAGGAAGATGGACAGAAAAAGGAACTTTTTTTTTCTTTTTTTGAGGAGGAAATATCCTTTGGTGTAGAAGTACAAGTCTGCATCACTGGATGAAGTACGGACTCAATTGGGAGGATCAACTGGTTGGACTAAGGAAGATGGACAGAAAAAGGAACTTTTTTTTCCTTTTTTTGAGGAGGAAATATCCTTTGGTGTAGAAGTACAAGTCTGCATCACTGGATAAAGTACGGACTCAATTGGGAGGATCAACTGGTTGGACTAAGGAAGATGGACAGAAGAAGGAACTTTTTTTTTTTCTTTTTTTGAGGAAGAAATATCCTTTGGTGTAGAAGTACAAGTCTGCATCACTGGATAAAGTACGGACTCAATTGGGAGGATCAACTGGTTTGACTAAGGAAGGTGGACAGAAAAAGGAACTTTTTTTTTTCTTTTTTTGAGGAGGAAATATCTTTTGGTGTAGAAGTACAAGCCTGCATCACTGGATGAAGTACGGACTCAATTGGGAGGATCAACTGGTTGGACTAAGGAAGATGGACAGAAAAAGGAACTTTTTTTTCCTTTTTTTGAGGAGGAAATATCCTTTGGTGTAGAAGTACAAGTCTGCATCACTGGATGAAGTACGGACTCAATTGGGAGGATCAACTGGTTGGACTAAGGAAGGTGGACAGAAAAAGGAACTTTTTTTTTTCTTTTTTTGAGGAGGAAATATCCTTTGGTGTAGAAGTACAAGTCTGCATCACTGGATGAAGTACGGACTCAATTGGGAGGATCAACTGGTTGGACTAAGGAAGATGGACAGAAAAAGGAACTTTTTTTTTCTTTTTTTGAGGAGGAAATATCCTTTGGTGTAGAAGTACAAGCCTGCATCACTGGATAAAGTACGGACTCAATTGGGAGGATCAACTGGTTGGACTAAGGAAGATGGAGAGAAAAAGAAACTTTTGTTTTTTTTTCTTTTTTTGAGGAGGAAATATCCTTTTGTTTAGAAGTACAAGTCTGCATCACTGGATAAAGTACGGACTCAATTGGGAGGATCAACTGGTTGGACTAAGGAAGATGGACAGAAAAAGGAACTTTTCTTTTTTTTTCTTTTTTTGAGGAGGAAATATCCTTTGGTTTAGAAGTACAAGCCTGCATCACTGGATAAAGTATGGACTCAATTGGGAGGATCAACTGGTTGGACTAAGGAAGATGGAGAGAAAAAGAAACTTTTGTTTTTTTTTTCTTTTTTTGAGGAGGAAATATCCTTTGGTTTAGAAGTACAAGCCTGCATCACTGGATAAAGTACGGACTCAATTGGGAGGATCAACTGGTTGGACTAAGGAAGATGGAGAGAAAAAGAAACTTTTGTTTTTTTTTTCTTTTTTTGAGGAGGAAATATCCTTTAATGCAGAAGTACAAGCCTGCATCATTGAATAAAGTACGGACTCAATTGGGAGGATCAACTGGTTGGACTAAGGAAGATGGACAGAAAAAGGAACTTTTTTTTTTCTTTTTTTAAGGACGAAATATCCTTTGCTGCAGAAGTACAAGCCTGCATCATTGAATAAAGTACGGACTCAATTGGGAGGATCAACTGGTTGGACTAAGGAAGATGGAGAGAAAAAGGAACTTTTGTTTTTTTTTTTCTTTTTTTGAGGAGGAAATATCCTTTGATGCAGAAGTACAAGCCTGCATCATTGAATAAAGTACGGACTCAATTGGGAGGATCAACTGGTTGGACTAAGGAAGATGGACAGAAAAAGGAACTTTTTTTTTTCTTTTTTTAAGGACGAAATATCCTTTGCTGCAGAAGTACAAGCCTGCATCATTGAATAAAGTACGGACTCAATTGGGAGGATCAACTGGTTGGACTAAGGAAGATGGAGAGAAAAAGGAACTTTTGTTTTTTTTTTCTTTTTTTGAGGAGGAAATATCCTTTGATGCAGAAGTACAAGCCTGCATCATTGAATAAAGTACGGACTCAATTGGGAGGATCAACTGGTTGGACTAAGGAAGATGGAGAGAAAAAGGAACTTTTTTTTTCTTTTTTAAGGAGGAAATATCCTTTGCTGCAGAAGTACAAGCCTGCATCATTGAATAAAGTACGGACTCAATTGGGAGGATCAACTGGTTGGACTAAGGAAGATGGACAGAAAAAGGAACTTTTTTTTTTCTTTTTTTGAGGAGGAAATATCCTTTGATGCAGAAGTACAAGCCTGCATCACTAGATAAAGTACGGACTCAATTGGGAGGATCAACTGGTTGGACTAAGGAAAATGGAGAGAAAAAGGAACTTCTGTCTTTTTTTTCTTTTTTTTGAGGAGGAAATATCCTTTGGTTTAGAAGTACAAGTCTGCATCACTGGATAAAGTACAGACTTAATTGGGAGGATCAACTGGTTGGACTAAGGAAGATGGAGAGAAAAGGGAACTTTAGTTTTTTTTTCTTTTTTTTGAGGAGGAAATATCCTTTGGTTTAGAAGTACAAGTCTACATCACTGGATAAAGTACAGACTCAATTGGGAGGATCAACTGGTTGGACCAAGGAAGATGGAGAGAAAAAGGAACTTTTTTTTTTCTTTTTTTGAGGAAGAACTATCCTTTGGTTTAGAAGTACAAGTCTACATCACTGGATAAAGTACAGCTCAATTGGGAGGATCAACTGGTTGGACTAAGGAAGATGGAGAGAAAAGGGAACTTTTGTTTTTTTTTCTTTTTTTGAGGAGGAAATATCCTTTGGTTTAGAAGTACAAGTCTACATCACTGGATAAAGTACGAACTCAATTGGGAGGATCAACTGGTTGGACTAAGGAAGATGGACAGAAAAAGGAACTTTTTTTTCCTCCTTTTTTGAGGAGGAAATATCCTTTGGTGTAGAAGTACAAGCCTGCATCACTGGATAAAGTACGGACTCAATTGGGAGGATCAACTGGTTGGACTAAGGAAGTTGGACAGAAAAAGGAACTTTTCTTTTTTTTTTCTTTTTTTGAGGAGGAAATATCCTTTGGTGTAGAAGTACAAGCCTGCATCACTGGATAAAGTACGGACTCAATTGGGCGATCAACTGGTTGGACTAAGGAAGTTGGACAGAAAAAGGAAATTTTCTTTTTTTTTCTTTTTTTGAGGAGGAAATATCCTTTGGTGTAGAAGTACAAGCCTGCATCACTGGATAAAGTACGGACTCAATTGGGAGGATCAACTGGTTGGACTAAGGAAGATGGACAGAAAAAGGAACTTTTGTATTTTTTTTCTTTTTTTGAGGAGGAAATATCCTTTGGTGTAGAAGTACAAGCCTGCATCACTGGATAAAGTACGGACTCAATTGGGAGGATCAACTGGTTGGACTAAGGAAGATGGAGAGAAAAGGGAACTTTTGTTTTTTTTTTCTTTTTTTTTTGAGGAGGAAATATCCTTTGGTTTAGAAGTACAAGTCTGCATCACTGGATAAAGTACGGACTCAATTGGGAGGATCAACTGGTTGGACTAAGGAAGATGGAGAGAAAAGGGAACTTTTGTTTTTTTTTTCTTTTTTTTTGAGGAGGAAATATCCTTTGGTTTAGAAGTACAAGTCTGCATCACTGGATAAAGTACAGACTCAATTGCGAAAATCAACTGGTTGGACTAAGGAAGATGGAGAGAAAAGGGAACTTTTGTTTTTTTTTTCTTTTTTTGAGGAGGAAATATCCTTTGGTTTAGAAGTACAAGCCTGCATCACTGGATAAAGTACGGACTCAATTGGGAGGATCAACTGGTTGGACTAAGGAAGATGGAGAGAAAAGGGAACTTTTGTTTTTTTTTTCTTTTTTTTGAGGAGGAAATATCCTTTGGTTTAGAAGTACAAGTCTGCATCACTGGATAAAGTACAGACTCAATTGGGAAAATCAACTGGTTGGACTAAGGAAGATGGAGAGAAAAGGGAACTTTTGTTTTTTTTTTTTCTTTTTTTGAGGAGGAAATATCCTTTGGTTTAGAAGTACAAGCCTGCATCACTGGATAAAGTACGGACTCAATTGGGAGGATCAACTGGTTGGACTAAGGAAGATGGAGAGAAAAAGAAACTTTTTTTTTTTTTTCTTTTTTTGAGGAGGAAATATCCTTTGGTTTAGAAGTACAAGTCTGCATCACTGGATAAAGTACGGACTCAATTGGGAGGATCAACTGGTTGGACTAAGGAAGATGGAGAGAAAAAGAAACTTTTGTTTTTTTTTTCTTTTTTTGAGGAGGAAATATCCTTTGGTGTAGAAGTACAAGCCTGCATCACTGGATAAAGTACGGACTCAATTGGGAGGATCAACTGGTTGGACTAAGGAAGTTGGACAGAAAAAGGAACTTTTGTTTTTTTTTTCTTTTTTTGAGGAGGAAATATCCTTTGGTTTAGAAGTACAAGCCTGCATCACTGGATAAAGTACAGACTCAATTGGGAGGATCAACTGGTTGGACTAAGGAAGTTGGACAGAAAAAGGAACTTTTCTTTTTTTTTTCTTTTTTTGAGGAGGAAATATCCTTTGGTGTAGAAGTACAAGCCTGCATCACTGGATAAAGTACGGACTCAATTGGGAGGATCAACTGGTTGGACTAAGGAAGTTGGACAGAAAAAGGAACTTTTGTTTTTTTTTTCTTTTTTTGAGGAGGAAATATCCTTTGGTGTAGAAGTACAAGTCTGCATCACTGGATAAAGTACGGACTCAATTGGGAGGATCAACTGGTTGGACTAAGGAAGATGGAGAGAAAAAGGAACTTTTGTTTTTTTTTTTTCTTTTTTTGAGGAGGAAATATCCTTTGGTGTAGAAGTACAAGCCTGCATCACTGGATAAAGTACGGACTCAATTGGGAGGATCAACTGGTTGGACTAAGGAAGATGGACAGAAAAAGAAACTTTTTTTTCTTTCTTTTTTTTGAGGAGGAAATATCCTTTGGTGTAGAAGTACAAGTCTGCATCACTGGATAAAGTACGGACTCAATTGGGAGGATCAACTGGTTGGACTAAGGAAGATGGAGAGAAAAAGGAACTTTTGTTTTTTTTTTTCTTTTTTTGAGGAGGAAATATCCTTTGGTTTAGAAGTACAAGCCTGCATCACTGGATAAAGTACGGACTCAATTGGGAGGATCAACTGGTTGGACTAAGGAAGATGGACAGAAAAAGAAACTTTTTTTTCTTTCTTTTTTTTGAGGAGGAAATATCCTTTGGTGTAGAAGTACAAGTCTGCATCACTGGATAAAGTACGGACTCAATTGGGAGGATCAACTGGTTGGACTAAGGAAGATGGAGAGAAAAAGGAACTTTTGTTTTTTTTTTTTCTTTTTTTGAGGAGGAAATATCCTTTGGTTTAGAAGTACAAGCCTGCATCACTGGATAAAGTACGGACTCAATTGGGAGGATCAACTGGTTGGACTAAGGAAGATGGACAGAAAAAGGAACTTTTTTTTTCTTTGTTTTTTTTGAGGAGGAAATATCCTTTGGTGTAGAAGTACAAGCCTGCATCACCGGATAAAGTACGGACTCAATTGGGAGTATCAACTGGTTGGACTAAGGAAGATGGACAGAAAAAGGAACTTTTTTTTTCTTTGTTTTTTTTGAGGAGGAAATATCCTTTGGTGTAGAAGTACAAGCCTGCATCACTGGATAAAGTACGGACTCAATTGGGAGTATCAACTGGTTGGACTAAGGAAGATGGAGAGAAAAAGGAACTTTTTTTTTTCTTTGTTTTTTTTTGAGGAGGAAATATCCTTTGGTGTAGAAGTACAAGCCTGCATCACTGGATAAAGTACGGACTCAATTGGGAGGATCAACTGGTTGGACTAAGGAAGATGGACAGAAAAAGGAACTTTTTTTTTTCTTTTTTTTTTGAGGAAATATCCTTTGGTGTAGAAGTACAAGCCTGCATCACTGGATAAAGTACGGACTCAATTGGGAGGATCAACTGGTTGGACTAAGGAAGATGGACAGAAAAAGGAACTTTTTTTTTTCTTTCTTTTTTTTTTGAGGAGAAAATATCCTTTGGTGTAGAAGTACAAGCCTGCATCACTGGATAAAGTACGGATTTAATTGGGAGGATCAACTGGTTGGACTAAGGAAGATGGACAGAAAAAGGAACTTTTTTTTTTCTTTTTTTTTTTTGAGGAAATATCCTTTGGTGTAGAAGTACAAGCCTGCATCACTGGATAAAGTACGGACTCAATTGGGAGGATCAACTGGTTGGACTAAGGAAGATGGACAGAAAAAGGAACTTTTTTTTTTCTTTCTTTTTTTTTTGAGGAGAAAATATCCTTTGGTGTAGAAGTACAAGCCTGCATCACTGGATAAAGTACGGACTCAATTGGGAGGATCAACTGGTTGGACTAAGGAAGATGGACAGAAAAAGGAACTTTTTTTTTTCTTTGTTTTTTTTGAGGAGGAAATATCCTTTGGTGTAGAAGTACAAGCCTGCATCACTGGATAAAGTACAGACTCAATTGGGAGGATCAACTGGTTGGACTAAGGAAGATGGATAGAAAAAGAAACTTTTTTTTTTCTTTCTTTTTTTTTGAGGAGGAAATATCCTTTGGTGTAGAAGTACAAGCCTGCATCACTGGATAAAGTACGGACTCAATTGGGAGGATCAACTGGTTGGACTAAGGAAGATGGATAGAAAAAGAAACTTTTTTTTTCTTTCTTTTTTTTTGAGGAGGAAATATCCTTTGGTGTAGAAGTACAAGTCTGCATCACTGGATAAAGTACGGACTCAATTGGGAGTATCAACTGGTTGGACTAAGGAAGATGGACAGAAAAAGGAACTTTTTTTTTCTTTTTTTTTTTTTGAGGAGGAAATATCCTTTGGTGTAGAAGTACAAGCCTGCATCACTGGATAAAGTACGGACTCAATTGGGAGTATCAACTGGTTGGACTAAGGAAGATGGAAAGAAAAAGAAACCTTTTTTGTTCTTTCTTTTTTTCGAGGAGGAAGGAGGAAATATCCTTTGGTGTAGAAGTACAAGCCTGCATCACTGGATAAAGTACAGACTCAATTGGGAGGATCAACTGGTTGGACTAAGGAAGATGGATAGAAAAAGAAACTTTTTTTTTTCTTTCTTTTTTTTTGAGGAGGAAATATCCTTTGGTGTAGAAGTACAAGCCTGCATCACTGGATAAAGTACGGACTCAATTGGGAGGATCAACTGGTTGGACTAAGGAAGATGGATAGAAAAAGAAACTTTTTTTTTCTTTCTTTTTTTTTGAGGAGGAAATATCCTTTGGTGTAGAAGTACAAGTCTGCATCACTGGATAAAGTACGGACTCAATTGGGAGTATCAACTGGTTGGACTAAGGAAGATGGACAGAAAAAGGAACTTTTTTTTTCTTTTTTTTTTTTTGAGGAGGAAATATCCTTTGGTGTAGAAGTACAAGCCTGCATCACTGGATAAAGTACGGACTCAATTGGGAGTATCAACTGGTTGGACTAAGGAAGATGGAAAGAAAAAGAAACCTTTTTTGTTCTTTCTTTTTTTCGAGGAGGAAGGAGGAAATATCCTTTGGTGTAGAAGTACAAGCCTGCATCACTGGATAAAGTACGGACTCAATTGGGAGGATCAACTGGTTGGACTAAGGAAGATGGACAGATAAAAGGAACTTTTTTTTTTCTTTTTTTGAGGAGGAAATATCCTTTCGTGTAGAAGTACAAGCCTGCATCACTGGATAAAGTACGGACTCAATTGGGAGGATCAACTGGTTGGACTAAGGAAGATGGAGAGAACAAGGATTTTGCTCATTAGTGAACACTTGATGAAATGTATTCTCATATAATTCCTTTCCTATTTCCCATTCTCCAAGTTTTGTGAATTCATCAATCAAAAGTATTTTAATAACTTACTAATCGAACTGTAAACAATCCTTTTGAATATATATTACATATTCTGCTACTTTACAATATTTATTAGCCTGGTCCATACTATCAGGGAAAGTACTGTGATCTAGAATTTTAGGATTTTTCCTCTTTTAAACCTCCCTTCTGCAATGTACCCTGAGATGTAGAAGCTTTACAAGAAATTCCTACAGTAGAGTGGAAATTTGACCCCACATCATCACATATATGAGTCTATGGATCTTCGGAAGAGCAGCTGAGAGTCACTGCCTACCTCTAAGAATATCTTCAGTGTTGACAGTACAGTTAATCTTTGGTTGTTTTTAATAAGATATTTACTCCATTGAAAGTCTAGTTTTCTTTCTAGAATGGGTCAAAATTTGCTATGTAAATATCCTTAGGAATATACACCTCTATCCTTAGGAATATACACCTCTTCAATTTAGGGGGTTGGGAGTTTTTACAATTTTGTCTTTCCTAGATGGAAGTGTTCTTCAACCTCCTCTACACACTTCACAAAGTGGCCAATACTATTATGTATTGAAAACACCAGTTTCTCTTTCTTTTAATGTAAAACCTTCAATTTAAACCTTGTATTTAAGTTTATTTGATGAGCCCAAAATGACACAACCCATGACCTTAATAACGAGGTATTGGTGGATCTTACATGTTGTCAGTCTAAGGATTCAGGATAACCAGACACTTCACTACAGGATCATTGGCTCCTCAGGCCCTGACATATTCAACAGTTTTTGGAGAAGGGAGATTCCCCCTGTGTAAATAGTTACTAATACTAACACATTTATGGGATAATGATGAAAATGATAATTTATTAAAGATATTTTGGAACTTTGACCAATAAAAGATGCAATACACTAAGCATTCTTTTGAAGTAATAATGCTATATTTTTTATCAAAATATCTTAGAAATTTGACTTTTAGCTGCCATAGTAATGTATTTGAAGTAATGAACGTATCGGAGAAGTAGTAATTGTGGGTGTGGTCTAGCCATATGTCATCTAGCGGTGTCGCAGTGACAAATTACAATCACTTGCCAACATCCTGTCAGTCACCTCTCAAACATAGTTGGTGCTACCCAGGACCACTTGTGTGTGCGTGGGTGTGGGTCGGTTTATATATAGATATAAGTATTATTTATTTTAGTAATATCTGATCCTACTGAAAGAAAGAACCGTTGATGAAGAAATCACTTTAAGTAAAATTATATTTTACATTATGTAGAAAAGGTTACGTTACTTTTTATTTTTGTTCTGGACAAGCCTTGTTCTCAAGGTGCCAATTAGTATTAATCTTATATTTCCTTTAGTAAATATGAGGAAAATTTGGTTACTTATAGCAATTATTATTACTAGCTAGGTTACAACCTTTGTTGGAAAAGTAGGATGCTATAAGCTCAAGGGCTCCAACAGGGATAAATAGCCAAGTGAGGGAAGGAAAAGCGGATATAAACTACAAGAGAAGCAATGGACAATTAAAATACAATATTTTAAAAACAATAACAACATAAAAATGGATCTTATCTTTCATACATTAATTATATATGAAGTTCCACTGATTTAACTACTAGATTAGGAAGATCATTCTACAACTTAGTCACAGCTGAAATAAAACTTCTAGAATACTGTGTATTGTCGAGCCTCATGATGGAGAAGGCCTGACTATTAGAATTAACTGCATACCTAGCATTACAAACAAGATGGTACTGTCTGGGAATATCTGAATGTAAGGAATGGTCAGAATCATGAAAAATCTTATCTGAACGATGGTGCCACAGATTAATATCTGGATCAAGAATAAGAAACTTAATAGACCGTAAGTTCATGTCCAACAAATTAAGATGAGAATCAGCGAATGAAAACCAGACAGGAGAAAAATACTCGAAACAAGTTAGAATGAAAGAATTAAAACACTTTTTGTAATTAGATTGATCACCGAAAATCTTAAAAGACTCTCAATAAGCCAATTTTTTTGTGCAATGGAAGAAGAGATAGACCGAAGGCGTTTCTTAAAAGTAAATTTGCTATCAAAAATCACATTTAAAATTTCAAGAGTCATACAGAATTAAAGAAACATTATCGATGCTGAGGAGCTTTTGTCGTCGACCTACTTACAAACATATATTGAGTTTTGTTAGGATTCAACTTCAAGCCCCGTAATTTGCATCATGCACTAACTTAAGCTGGATCTCTATCAAGGGATTCAGCAAACGCAGATCTACATTCAGGAGATGAAATTGATGCAAAGAGAGTAGCATCATCTGCATAAGGAATGAGCTTGTTTTCTAGGCCAAACCACATGTTATGTGTATATAGTATGAAAAGTAATGAACCATGAACACTACCCTGAGGAACACCAAATATCACATCCCCATACTCACTGTGGTGCCCATCAACATTAACTATGTCATCATAGGAGTAAGAAGACCAGTTTGTGTATCGCTAAGTGCGCTTTAGATGCAAACACGGAGGGAAAAGGAGAGATCGAGGTACTGAAATTCGGCCTAATCAAAGATGAAATTGATCTTATTACAAACAAATTAAACTTATTTTATAGCATTTCAATTTGGCAAATTTAAGGGACTTCCGGACCACTTAATTTTCTGAAGGGTAGAAAGTATGTATTATGTGTTTTCCGGTAAGCTTTTTCTTGTGTCATGGAAAGCCAACTTGACTCAGTTCTAACTATTTACAACTGAAAACTTTAAAAGTCAATATGGTATGCATAAGTCCACATAGAAAGAGAATATGCTCTCTATGTAAACCTTTCCTTTGAGAAATATGATGACAAAAGAACGGCCTGTTCAGAACGGCAGGCTTTAAAGTTGTTCAGCAATATTATTTCACATATTATATCTAAAGTAATAAGCAGGTACTAAAATGTTAGCTATCCATATTGATATTCTGGGGAAAATGTATATGTATATACATATGTATATATATATATATATATATATATATATATATATATATATATATATATATATATATATATACACACTATTTTTGACCAACATACTCGTATATATTACATAAGTTAAAAGTCCTATGAGTGGACATCACATCAATGCCATTAATGAATATGATTTATGAATAAGATTATCATTGATGAATAACTTTTTCGACATAAGTCTGACCTGTCAAAAGGCTGGATTTTCCATTAGGGCCATTTAAAGTTATACTTCAAAATTCTTATTCGTACTATCTACCGATACTCGTAAATGTTTACAAGTGTCTAGTGTATTGAGATGATGGTAATTTTATCATTGTATCATATGAGATTGTTTTAACATTATGATCGTTCTGATGTAGAGTTAAACATTACCAAATCCTGTTTCTGCTTTTTTCATGTATTCAGTTCATTCGTTATCATTTTGCATTCTGATTTCATTATATAAGCTGTTGCCATCAACAGCTGAGACAAGGGATAGTAGCATTGCCCTAAAAAGCAGGACAATGCCCTAGAAACTGACCAAGGCCCCTCTCCACCCTAGCTAGAATCAAGGAGGGCCAGGCAAAGGCTGCTGATGACTCAGCAGCTAGATCTTAAGTCTCCCCAAAACCCCTCCCCCATTCTTTGCTCACATGGATGGTGAGGTCAGCGACAAAATGAACTAACGAGTTTGAGCGGGACTCGAACACCAGTCAGGGACATTACTGCATCGGCCACCACATCCTTTTTCAATCTCGCACCAGTTTGATTCATATATTCTGTTATTATCAATGAAAACATCAAGAGAGATATTTATTGTAATGAGAATTTGACTGGTTATCTAAAAAATCAATATCTGCTAAAATTAACAGCAAAATAGAATGCAGCTACTTTAAAATATGTCCTCAAAATCAAAACCGAGAAGCATTTCATAGACTAACTCTATTGCCTCTGAATATAACATACTTCAATAAACTTTGCATGACATTTACGACCCCATTGAACTATATTGAAACTAAACTTGACACCATTCCTACAGTGACAACAGTCCTCCAGCTCTACAGATGCAGCTTAAGTCTTGCATTGTCTCACTCTGGTCTCACTGAAATCCTTCCGAGAACAAGAGTTCATAGCTCAACCCTGCGTCAATACCTACTGGATATATTGACTCTGGCTCAACCTTTAGTCAATACATACTGAATATATTGACTCTGGCTCAACTCAGTCAATACATACTGTAAATATTGACTATGGGTCAACCCTGAGTCAATACATACTGTATATATTGACTCTGACCCAACTCTGAGTCAATACATTCTGAATATATTGACTCTGGCTCAACTCAGTCAATACATACTGTAAATATTGATTCTAGGTCAACCCTGAGTTAATACACACTATATATATTAACTCTGGCTCAACCTTGAGTCAATACATACTGAATATATTGACCCTGGCTCAACCTTGAGTCAATACATACTGTATATATTGACTCTGGCTCAACCCTTAGTCAATACATACTGAATATATTGACTCTGGCTCAACATTGAGTCAATAAATACTGAATCTATTGACTCTGGCTCAACTCAGTCAATACATATTGTATATATTGACTCTGGGTCAACCCTGAGTCAATACATACTGTATATATTGACTCTGGCTCAACCCTTAGTCAATACATACTGAATATATTGACTCTGGCTCAACCTTGAGTTAAGATAAAAGGACGGAATTGAAACTAGGTAGTGATCAGCAGTGGAAATTATATATTTGTTGACTGACTCATTCTAGTGGCAGATGAACAAAATAAAACGTGACTAAATAAAAAGAAAAATTATTCGATGTTCAATTGCAAGACAGGGTACAGGAATATTAACTGTATAGAGGAATGAAGGAAGAAAAGATGGCCAATAGGATAACGAAAGGGGAAAAGAAGGATTGCATTATTATTATTATTATTATTATTATTATTATTATTATTATTATTATTATTATTATTCAAAGATTTCAAAGAGGATAAAATTAGCTCTGCAAGTAAACTAATGCAGAGAGAGTCTACTAAGCGAACCGATCTAAAAATAAAACATGCAAATGGATAAATCAGAAAACAGTTCCAAATGTGGTCCCGAGCAGATGAAGTGAATATGGAAGAGAAAAAAAGAGCAGAGGTGAAAGAGGCAAGAGCCGAGGTTTGCGTAAGTTTGAGAAGTCTTATTGATGTGACAGTTAAAGAAGTTGGTTTGGTAATTAAGAGATTGAAAGAGAAAATACATCACCAGTTGATGGTATACTAACTGAAGTTGATATGGTTCATCGGGGTATTCTAGGTATTTGATAACGAAAGAAAAGTTCCAAAGGAAATGGGATGAAGAAATAACAATTTCTTTGTTTAAGGGTGAAATTGGATTTTGGTTGAGAGTAAGAGAGACAAAAGATTGTAAGGGAAGAAGAGGGTTATTTGGGATTCAAGTATTTGTGATGAGGAACTTACTGTATAAGTTACAAAGTAAAGAGAAAAAGACGTATATTGATATATGGACCCTAGAAAAAGCTGGAGACAGAATCAATATACAGATTACGTTGATAGTGTTGAGGATTTATAGCAATAAGGCATTTGGAAATAACAAACAATGTTCACGATGGAAGTGTGGTATGTATTAGAATCTGCAGCGAGGAATGAGAAAGATATGGAAAGTGTTTATATAGTTCTCCCTGTATGGAAGGAGTTAATGTGTTAAGTTTGAGAAGGGGGACCAGTCTTCGGGACAGAGTTATGTGATAAAAAAAAGGGTTCCGAATAGAGTATAGAATGACTGATGATTGCATACGATACTAAAAATAGTAAATCAAAACTGCTTAGACTTAGGGGAAGAGTTCAAGTGTTTGAGAGGGAAAATTGAGAATAAATGTGTCCAAGAATAGACTTTGAAGTAAATAGACACTTGGAGGAGGTAGCGGCAAGTATGGACGTTTGAAGAATAGTAGCAGTAGATTCATGAAAGTATTGATTAGATATATGGGATAATAGTAAGATTAAAGATGAGTCGTCACAGCACAGATGAAACAAGGAGGTAGCATACAAAAGATAACTTTAATAACTGACAAATTTTCATTTATAAAGCTATCAGTGTAACTAGTTAATTTTTACATTAAAGGGAATTTCTATAAGAAGAAGATCCTGGCAGTGACTCCAACTTTGAAGTCTTAAGAGCTTCCTCGACAGTTCCGACGTCAACATTATTTTGCGTCAATATTGTGAGAGCAATCTTTCAATATCCAAACTGAACGATCAGAATTTTAGTGCAATTTCTGACTTGCGCAAAAGTCTTGATCTTCTATGGACACCTTTAATCGTCTTTCAAACAACACCTAGAATAAAAGAAACAATTTGGTCATAATAACTATTTAGGAGTTGTGATGTCAAGAGTCGTTATTATTAACATGATTAGATTGTTATCGATAACAGTTGAACGTGTACGATTTTAACGGCTGAAAGTAATAATCAATGTTTTTATTTACTTTTCAACGGTAGAATTGATGGCTGGGATATAGAGGTAGCGCACAACTCTTGATTCTTTTAACATTAATGAACAAATAATACGAGTTACCTATTATAATAGTTAACGCCCGGTATATATTGCTGTTACACCTATACTCTTCTTTACAGGAATAAGGGATGTCTCTTCTGCAGTTCAGTGTGATATTATAAGTTTTGAGCTAAGATATAGTGTAACGTAGGATTCAGCAGCTGTTCGCAATTAAATATGTATTTCAAATCAGGTCTTTCTTTTTACAGTGAAAGTAATGGTATTTAATGGTAGGCGAATGATTAATCAATATAATGGAATGCCGAGCGTCTGGGGCAGTTGGAATACAAGGGAATTCCTGGTACACCTTGCTCTGAAAAAATGCACTTAGCCACACCCTTACTGCGCGACCAGTTTGTGTGTGTTGCGCTGCCCCTCACTTCTACGGTTGCTCGCTGTGCAGAGATGAGGTGACAGTCAGCATTTCCTCAGAACGAGGTGTACCAAGAATTTCTGTATCCAAATGTACATACAAGTGATCTGTTTCGCCTGTATTTTAGAGGAATTATACTTGGTTCTCTGAGATATGGAGGTATATTAACTCTTCTGTATTTCAATAAAGTAACGGGTTCTGGACATCACAAATGCTACGTTTCCTCTTGTCTTCTGACGGAAGAAAGAACACACGTCTCATGAAAATGTTTTGTTTACTCTGGCTTTTAGTAAAGTTAGAAGGTGTGGTTGAGGCAGGAATGTCATCAACAGGATAAAGCGACTAAATACAGAGAAAATACAAATGCAGACATTAGACCAAAATATAAAATGTCATTAATATCACATACTGTAAATAATGACGTTTGTGACGTCGAATTCTTTTACGTTTTGAAGATTTTAAAGGATTAACGCACGTCTGAAACAGAAACTCCACGTTTCGGTTTTGTTTTATTAGAACGCGAAATTTCTGAGACAAATGCTGATTTCATTAAATTTTGATATAATGAATATCTGGTAAAGAAATTAGTATGCAATTAAACTACTTATATATAGACATATGCACGCACACACATCACACACATATACAGTATATATACACACACATATATATATATATATATATATATATATATGTATATATATACATATGTATATATACAGTATACTATATATATATATATATATACATCATACATATACATATACCAAAGGCACTTCCCCCAATTTTGGGGGGTAGCCGACAACAACAAGAAATAAAACAAAAAGGGGACCTCTACTCTCTACGTTCCTCCAGCCTAACCAGGGACTCAGCCGAGTTCAGCTGGTACTGCTAGGGTGCCACAGCCCAACCTCCCACATTTCCACCACAGATGAAGCTTCATACTGCTGAGTCCCCTACTGCTGCTACCTCCGCGGTCATCTAAGGCACCGGAGGAAGCAGCAGGGCCTACCGGAACTGCGTCACAATCGCTCGCCATTCATTCCTATTTCTAGCACGCTCTCTTGCCTCTCTCACATCTATCCTCCTATCACCCAGAGCTTTCTTCACACCATCCATCCACCCAAACCTTGGCCTTCCTCTTGTACTTCTCCCATCAACTCTTGCATTCATCACCTTCTTTAGCAGACAACCATTTTCCATTCTCTCAACATGGCCAAACCACCTCAACACATTCATATCCACTCTAGCCGCTAACTCATTTCTTACACCCGTTCTCACCCTCACCACTTCGTTCCTAACCCTATCTACTCGAGATACACCAGCCATACTCCTCAGACACTTCATCTCAAACACATTCAATTTCTGTCTCTCCATCACTTTCATTCCCCACAACTCCGATCCATACATCACAGTTGGTACAATCACTTTCTCATATAGAACTCTCTTTACATTCATGCCCAATCCTCTATTTTTTACTACTCCCTTAACTGCCCCCAACACTTTGCAACCTTCATTCACTCTCTGACGTACATCTGCTTCCACTCCACCATTTGCTGCAACAACAGACCCCAAGTACTTAAATTGATCCACCTCCTCAAGTAACTCTCCATTCAACATGACATTCAACCTTGCACCACCTTCCCTTCTCGTACATCTCATAACCTTACTCTTACCCACATTAACTCTCAACTTCCTTCTCTCACACACCCTTCCAAATTGTCACTAGTCGGTCAAGCTTCTCTTCTGTGTCTGCTACCAGTACAGTATCATCCGCAAACAACAACTGATTTACCTCCCATTCATGATCATTCTCGCCTACCAGTTTTAATCCTCGTACAAGCACTCTAGCATTCACCTCTCTCACCACTCCATCAACATACAAGTTAAAGAACCACGGCGACATCACACATCCCTGTCTCAGCCCCACTCTCACCGGAAACCAATCGCTCACCTCATTTCCTATCCTAACACATGCTTTACTACCTGTGTAGAAACTTTTCACTGCTTGCAACAACCTTCCACCAACTCCATATAACCTCATCACATTCCACATTGCTTCCCTATCAACTCTATCATATGCTTTCTCCAGATCCATAAACGCAACATACACCTCCTTACCTTTTGCTAAATATTTCTCGCATATCTGCCTAACTGTAAAAATCTGATCCATACAACCCCTACCTCTTCTAAAACCACCCTGTACTTCAAAGATTGCATTCTCTGTTTTATCCTTAATCCTATTAATCAGTATTCTACCATACACTTTTCCAACTACACTCAACAAACTAATACCTCTTGAATTACAACACTCATGCACATCTCCCTTACCCTTATATAGTGGTACAATACATGCACAGACCCAATCTACTGGTACCATTGACAACACAAAACACACATTAAACAATCTCACCAACCATTCAAGTACAGTCACACCCCCTTCCTTCAACATCTCAGCTTTCACACCATCCATACCCGATGCTTTTCCTACTCTCGTTTCATCTAGTGCTCTCCTCACTTCCTCTATTGTAATCTCTCTCTCATTCTCATCTCCCATCACTGGCACCTCAACACCTGGAACCGCAATTATATCTGCCTCCCTATCATCCTCAACATTCAGCAAACTTTCAAAATATTCCGCCCACCTTTTCCTTGCCTCCTCTCCTTTTAACAACCTTCCATTTCCATCTTTCAATGTCTCTTCAATTCTTGCGCCGGCCTTCCTTACTCTCTTCACTTCTTTCCAAAACTTCTTCTTATTCTCTTCATATGACTGACCCAGTCCCTGACCCCACCTCAGGTCAGCTGCCCTCTTTGCCTCACGTACCTTGCGCTTTACTTCCACCTTTTGCTCTCTATATTTTTCATACTTCTCTATACTATTACTCTGCAGCCATTCTTCAAAAGCCCTCTTTTTCTCTTCCACTTTTACCTTCACTCCTTCATTCCACCATTCACTGCCCTTCCTCATGCTGCCTCCAACAACCTTCTTGCCACATACATCACTTGCAATCCCAACAAAATTTTCTTTTGCTAACTTCCACTCCTCCTCTAAATTACCAGTTTCTCTTACTCTCACCTCGTCATATGCCATTTTCAACCTTTCCTGATATTTACTTTTTACCCCCGGTTTTATTAGCTCTTCAACCCTCACTAGCTCCCTTTTACATCCACCTACTCTATTCCCCCACTCTTTTGCTACAACTAATTTTCCTTCCACCAAAAAATGATCAGACATACCGTTAGCCATACCCCTAAACACGTGCACGTCTTTCAATCTTCCAAACATTCTTTTAGTTATCAACACATAATCCATTAATGCCCTTTCTACTACTCTTCCATTTGCCACTCTTACCCATGTATACTTATTTTTATCTTTCTTTTTAAAAAAGCTAGCACTTATTACCATCTCTTGTTCAACACACATATCTACCAGTCTCTCACCACTCTCATTTTCACCTGGTACGCCATATTTCCCAATGACACCTTCTACCTCTCCAGCACCCACTCTAGCATTTAAGTCACCCATAACAACTACATAATTCCTTCTACCCAGTCCTTCTACACTTAGTTAATTCATTCCAGAACTCATTCCGCTCTTCTTCACTTTTCTCACTACCTGGCCCATACGCACTGACAAACGCCCAACATTCCCTACCCAACCTAACCCTTACCCACATTAACCTAGATGATATCTCCTTCCATTCCACTACTTTACCTGTCATCCATTCACTCAACAATAAAGCCACACCCTCTCTCGCTCTTCCCCTTTCAATCCCAGACACTCTACCAGACATTTCACCAAACATCACTTCACCTTTTCCTTTCATCTTTGTCTCACACAAGGCCAATACATCCATCCTTCTACTTCTAAACATACTTCCAATCTCACATCTTTTACTCTCTATCGTACTACATCCACGCACATTCAAACACCCCAAAACTAGAGTGCGGGGAGCAGTCACTCTCCCCCCAGCTCCATCTCTTTGTTGCTGTCTCACAGGATTTTCCATACAGGAGAGGGGGTTCCCAGCCCCCTCGTCCCGTCCCTTTTAGTCGCCTCTTACGACACGCAGGGATAACGTTGGCGCTATTCTAATTGTTTTATGCTCCCGCGGCCACAGGGGGCATATATATATATATATATATATATATATATATATATATATATATATATATATATGTTCATATATACCCCTATTAAATAAAGAGCAAGTCTCTGTGTGTGTATATATATATATATATATATATATATATATATATATATATGTATATATATATATATATATATATATATATATATATATATATATATATATATATATATTGTAAGGACACCGCTCCCTTCGTCGTCCAGAAAATCAACAAACTGTTTATTTATTTGAATTCTCCTTTCGCCACACCGTGGTTTCCCATGTATATGTATTCCGCTCTATCAGAGCTACAATTTGACATATGTATCACTTCATTACATGTTTCTGTTAACTCATAATTCGTATATTTGTAAGTGTAAGAAAACACATATATTTTGGCGGGCAGTTCAATCTGTTTTGGCGCCAGCGCCATCCTACCTTTCCGTCCGCACCTTGTAATATACTCCCATGCACATTTGAATAAAGTATCAGTTGATCTTGGTGACGCTTGTCTCACTGTCCTTACAACTGGTGACCCCGGAGTTGAAAGTAGCATCAGCGGTTTTGGCTTTGCCATTAACGGACCTATTACGGCTGTGCTACCTTCTCTAAACTCCGTTACCTTAAGCGTGAGCCTGCCTTTGGTTCTCCGACACTTCGGTGCATGTAAGGCAGTAGGATGAGCTTAACCGACATATCAACTTCCCACCTCTTCGCCGACTCGTCGTCTGGCCACGATGCAGGAAGCAACACGCCCATCGCACCCAACGGCCTCGCCTCCACGCCCAAAGTCAAACTGCCGCCCTTTTCTCAACACAACACCGCTTCCTGACATCGTTCTCACCTCCATACCTGAAGAGGTATTCGACAAGATTTCCCCATGGCTCGACGCCCAGGCCGGCCAAGTTTCATATGACGACCTGAGAACGAAACTCATCGGTATCTACTCCCTCTCCGTCTCAGCAAGGGCACAGAAAGTCCTGGACCTCGCCGGCAAGCCCATGGGTGACACCTCTCCTGTTGAGGCGTGGGACAAGTTATCCGGCCTGCTTATGCTCCCCGAAACAGACAGCAACGACCGACGATGAGAGATTAGCTTATCTCGCGAGATCTTTCTTCGACGCCTACCACAGGACGTAAGGGCCCAATTGACAGACGCCGACACGCTCCCGATGAACGAACTCCTGTCGAAGGCTCAGAAGCTCCACGAGGCCTCCAAAGCATCTCGCCTCGGAGCATCATTGTCAACACCGCCTTCGTTCTCCTCCTTCAGCAGCTGCTCTTCCATAGACTCCTCGGCAACGGCCCCTGAGGACGACGAGATCAACGTTCTATCAAGAAAGAAACCACCGCAACCAACACGACCGAACCCTAGGACTAACCCAGTATGGTGCTTCTACCACCAACAGTTCGGCAGCGACCCCAAGAAATGTAGAGCACCATGTAGTTTCCCTAGAAGATGACGCCAGAAGCATCCACCTGCCACCATCGCAGCCACAGTTAACCAAAACAAGAATGGTTTCTATATCCTCGATACCATTTCCAACCGTAGACTCATGGTAGACACCGGCGCAATGCAGTCAACATTCCCACCTTCCAATTCCGACCTAGACCGTGGTCCCGACAAAAACGCTCCCTCACTCATCGCCGCCAACGGATCTCCCATACGGTGCTATGGGATCAAGACCCTCAAGATATCTATCATGGGCCATTCGTATTCTTGGCCCTTCGCTATCGCTGACGTCAATCGCCCCCTCCTCGGTGCGGATTTCCTCGCCCACCACGGACTCCTCGTCGATGTCGCTAACAAACGTCTCATCAACACGGGAACCTGCCAGTCCCGCGCCCTAAAACACGGCCCTGCAACAATGTCCGTATCCGTCGTAACGACGCACCCCTACGCCGACCTCCTACAAGTATTTCCCGAGGTTTTCAAGCCCGAGCTCCAACACTCGCCAGGTTCCCCGTCCAAGCATGGGATCTACCACCACATCACAACGACAGGACCTCCCACTCACGCCAAATTCTGCCGCCTCCCGCCCCAGAAACTGAAGGATGCCAAACGCGCCTTCGAGGACATGGAACGCATGGGTATCTGTAAGAAAGCATCGAGCCCCTGGGCATCACCCCTACACATGGTAAAAAAGCCGGACGGGTCCTGGAGACCTTGCGGCGACTAAAGGCGCCTCAACCTCATCACAACGCCCGATCAATACCCGCTGCCCAACATGCAGGACCTAACGAACGCGTTGCACGGCGCGAAGTATTTTACCAAGATGGACCTCCTCAAGTCTTATTTCCAAGTCCCCGTATTTCCGGAAGACATCCCGATAACTGCCATTGTAACGCCGTTTGGATCCTACACCTTCGCATACTCAACCTTCGGTCTACGCAACGCCGGGGCGACCTTCCAACGACTAATGGATAGCATTCTGGGTGACCTACATTTCTGCGTCTGCTGCGTCGACGACATCCTGATATTCTCGAAAACCAAGGAGGAACACCGGAGGCACGTCCGCACCGTCCTCAAACGCCTACAGGAGAACGGCCTGGTCGTACGTTTCGACAAATGCACGTTCGGTGCGGAAGGAGTGGATTTCCTTGGTCACCGCGTATCCTCATGCGGGGTAAAACCCATGACAACCAAGGTCGATGCCATCAGAAAGTTCCCGATACCTACGACCATCCGCCAACTTCAGGAGTTCCTGGGGATGGTCAATTACTACAGGCGCTTCATCCCCAACATCGCACAAACCCTGTCACCCCTCGACAACGTCCTGAAAGGAAAAGCAAAAAAACTCGAGTGGGGTTTACCCCAGCAACAGGCATTCGCCCGGACGAAGGATGCCCTCGCGAATGCCACCACCCTGGCTCATTTCGACGACAACGCGCCCCTGCGACTAACGACCGACGCCAGCAACGTCGCCTGTGGGGCTGTGCTGGAGCAACTCGTCGATGGTTCTCCTCGACCGCTGGCATTCTTCAGCAAGAAATTGAAACCCGCCGAAACAAGATACAGCACCTTCGATAGGGAACTCCTCGCCGTCTACCTCGCCGTCCGCCACTTCAGGCACATCTTGGAGGGCACTCCCTTCACAATGGTGGCGGACCCTCAACCCCTCGTACACGCTTTCACGAAATCGACAGACGCATGGTCCTCCCGACAACAACGTCATCTCGCATCAATCGCCGAATTCGGGTGCACCATACGTTACGTCCCAGGAAAGAAAAACCCAGTCGCGGACGCCCTTTCAAGGATTGAAATTGACGCAATCCACCTGGGAATCGACTACGCCAATCTCGCAACCGAACAACGCACCGACCGAGAAGCACAGGATCACCTGACGGGGCCATCCGCGCTCAAGATAAGTGCGATTCCCCTCGGACCAGCAGGAGTAACTATTCTTTGCGACACCAGCACCGGCCGCCCACGTCCCTGGATACCAGCCTCCTGCAGAAGGAAAATATTAGATATCATCCATGGACTTTCACACCCCTCAGGACGCACCACCGCTCGCCTTCTGTCTGAAAAGTTCGTCTGGCCAGGGATAAAAAAGGACGCCCGGGAATGGGTGAAGTCATGTATCAACTGCCAGTCAAGCAAAGTCAGCCGTCACACCGAATCGGGGGTAGGCGATTTTCCCCAGCCAAAAAGACGTTTCGGTCACATACACATCGACGTCGTGGGACCATTGCCCCCTTCTGGATCTGCTCGCTACCTGGTTACGAGGTGGTTGGAGGCATCGCCGATGACCGAAGCTACGACTCAAGCATGCGCCGAAGCCCTCTTGTCAAGCTGGGTGAGCAGGTTTGGCGTTCCTGACGACATCACGACAGACAGAGGCCCCGCTTTCCTCTCAGAAATATGGCTCGCTTTGGCGAACCTGATGGGGACGACGCTCCACAGCACCACGGCATACTACCCCGCGGCAAACGGCATGGTTGAAAGAACTCACCGTGCCCTCAAGGCGTCCCTGATGGTGAGCTGCACCAACGGGGACTGGAAATCACGACTTCCTTGGGTACTCCTCGGCCTTCGCACCGCCCCTCGCGCAGACGGCGAACCTTCGCCCGCCGAAAAGGTTTACGGGGAGGCGCTCGCAGTTCCTGGCGAATTCTTTCCCTCATCAACCGACGACACGCAGCTGGATCACCTAAGGGACATCGCCAGGAAGTTCAGGTCATGTCTCAAAACTTACCAGGACAGAACCAAGCACTTCAAGCCAAAAAACCTGGATGACTGCGGGTACGTTTTCGCCCGTGTCGACGCTCATCGACAACCACTAACTAGACCTTATCGAGGCCCCTACCGGGTAATTAAGAAGACAACGAAAGCCTTCCTTCTCAACGTCCATGGCCAAGAGGACTGGGTCTCAATAGACCGCGTGAAACCAGCGTTTCTCGAAGGAAGCGACACCGCCTCCGCCGGACCTGGCAGATCCAGAGTTCCACCTCAAAACAAGGCGCCCAACGAAAGAAAAATCATCAAACAACGACAAGAGGAAGAGATCCTTACGCCAACCACTGGCGCTCCCCTCCGTTCAAAAACAAGAGGAACCCTCCGACGCCCGAAAAGATACAAAGATTGATCATCAGCCCTCTACGCCGCCCGATGTCTTGGGGGGGGGGGGAGTACTTGTAAGGACACCGCTCCCTTCGTTGTCCAGAAAATCAACAAACTGTTTATTTATTTGAATTCTCCTTTCGCCACACCGTGGTTTCCCATGTATATGTATTCTGCTCTATCAGAGCTACATTTTGACATATGTATCATTTCATTACATGTTTCTGTTAACTCATAATTCGTATATTTGTAAGTGTAAGAAAACACATATATTTTGGCGGGCAGTTCAATCTGTTTTGGCGCCAGCGCCATCTTACCTTTCCATCCGCACCTTGTAATATACTCCCATGCACATTTGAATAAAGTATCAGTTGATCTTGGTGACGCTTGTCTCACTGTCCTTACAATATATATATTTCTTTCCTGTCACCCCGTCGCGCTGAGCAATAACCACTCGGAGAACAACAAATTGCCCAAACTAGCATGTTGCAGTTAAGAAAGGGGGAGGGATTAAGAAGGGTTGAATCTCTGTGTGTGTGCATCTATCGTAATATTTAGCCGTCATTATTGACGGGTCGCACAAACTAGTATATTCATATACTCTGTATATATACACAAATATATATATATATATATATATATATATATATATATATATATATATACTGTATATATATATATATATATATATATATATATATATATATATATATATATATATATATATATATATATATATATATACAACAAATGCAGCTGATTCTAGTCCATTGCAGGACAAAGGCCTCAAACATGTCCTTATACATGTCTGGGGTTATGCCAGTTTTCATTACTACGCTGGCCACTGCGGATTTGTGTTGGTGGGGGACTTTTGTCAGATCACTCACAGCAAACCAACCGAGTATGGACGACCCTGACTAGTACAGCTTTGCTAATCATAGCGGTACATGAATCTTTCACCACGTTAAGGTATCTCCACTCAAAAAGGGAGCTATATATATATATATAAATATATATATATGTAATAGTCATATATTACATGTTTAAAACACATGACGTAATACGTCATTGTGGCAGTAGAAGCTAGCGTGAGAATTGCTGTAGTCAGACAAGATCATAACAGGATGCGTTTTGCATATCTCAGCAATGTAACATTTTTATGAAGCATAAACACAAATACGAACCGTGTGAAAGAATTGTGTTGCCACCGGATGCAGGTGTCTTCCTATACTAATGTAGAGTTTACATTATGTGTTTAAATGCTGAAATAACTGTCTATACAATATCTGTGATATCGATATTTTAGCCAGTTCTTATCAATACTTCACATGGATTGGTCATCCGACCAAACCAGCTATACTCCTGTGATGGAGATGTTAACACTTGTTTTTAAAGAATAAACCATTTTAAAGTTAACTGGATTGACTTTACTTGAAGACGCAACATCCCAACAAACATACTCAATGTGTGTTAACAACAGTAGCACACTAATAAATGGTGGCAGCGATAAAACTCTAAGAATCAGAGAAAGATCTTCTAGAATCAACGAAAAAAAAAAGAACTCTAAAAACCAGAGAAAGATCTTCAAGAAATCAACAGTAATGAATCTACAATTTTGACTAAGTATCATAGTCCATCGAAGAAGGAAACATTTAATGAATGTTAAACATACAAACTGATGAACTGGATCTTCAATCAACATCCTAGGAAACCCAAGGACTGACGTTCAACGCTTACAAAACATATCCAGGAAGCACTACATTCAACGGAAATCGGACCGAAAACATTCACCCAATCATCAAGAGAGAGAGAGAGGAAATCAGACCGAAAACATTCACCCAAACATCAAGAGAGAGAGAGTAAATGACGACATCACACTTCGCCATATAAACCGAAGATAAATACAATTTTCTTATTCATTTCAGTATTGAGCAGTGAAGTGTAGTTATCATGAGTCGTTAGTCCATTATTACTGGGGTGAGTGGTTTGCTAATCTTCTATTTTCCTTTCATTAAAGGAAACTGTGTTCAACTCCGAATTCTCATCTAGAATTTTTTTCTCTTTGTGCTACTTCCGTTTTCTTTCAAAAATTCTCGGGAAATGTCTTAGTATTAGTAGCATTGTTTTGGGGAATTTTGTTATAATCTTTATCATTGAGTGCTTATGCGTTTATGCAGTGGAAGTCTGTATTCATATAGATATTTTGATAGAATTGCAAGGGGTCGAAGAGATAGAAAAAGAAATACCGTAATCATGACGCCCCCTGAGAGCCCCACCCCTGGACCTAGTAACGCGGGATAGATAAACCCTCTCCCGATTGTGACGCTTGTAATTGCCAGGTCAGCAATCCTTCCTTTTTAGGGTCGGGTTAATGGGTTCTTGCCTCAAAATGTGGAGTCATGGATTTCATCCGTCGATGCCCATTTAAATGCCAAACAAATAGTAGACCCTTTTGTACAATTACAAGAAGCTAAAAGTTTTATAGATTTTTCCAAGGGGGATGCGAGTGCGTATTTAAGAGGTGTTTCATTTCAAGAAGCAGTTACCTGGGATGATTTCAAAGTTAGGTGAAGAAGCCTTGGATGTAGTATTAACATTAAGAAATACACTTAATCAAGCCACTATGACTCGGCTTAATGTTATTGAGAGAGCAGCTCTCATAGCTGATAGGCTTAATGAATACGATTAATGTATTTAACTTGCATGACACTTATGTTGCTTGAAGCTTTAGTGCGGTGTTTTGATAAAAAGTTAACGCCTGTAAGTACGGAATTGGATGTATATAAACAGATAAAGAAACACATGTCTAAGTGTCCTGACCTTGATCCCGTGTTAACTCAAGTTTTTGCAAAAAATGAAACAAAGCCACAACAAATTAATGTAGTTAATAATAGTCAAGTTGCAGGAATGACGTGTTATAATTGCAAACGTCAAGGTCACTTTATCGCGGACTGCAAAACGAAATTCTGTTCGATACATAATAGTTCGACTCATTCATATAGTCACTGCTACTCGCGTAAGACACAACAGAATCCTAGAAATACACAGTCAATTCCACGCAATCTATCGAGCCAAACGTACCTTCGAATTTAATAGTGCAAGTAAAGAAAACATTACCGGGATCTGAAATATTAATCCTTTCCGACACTTTGAAAACTAACGGATTGTCTGTCACACAAGCTATTTATACAGTAGGCTCACATCAACACTGTAATATTGAAGTCTGTAATCATTTACATACCACTTTAGTAATTCAAACAAATCAACATATCTTGGATGTAGAAGTTTATAAACATCGTATTCTTACCGTTGCTGAAATCAATCACGCTCAATCAGTTGCAGATAAATCCCTTTTGCAATCTATTAAAAATAAAATCAATAAAGACATTCAAGACGAAGAAATTCAGCAGAAAATTTTTGGACTTTTAACTAAATATCATGATGTTTTTTCCACTACGGATGGATCCTTAGGAAAAACAGATGTGATCGAGCATCAAATAAGGTTAAAGGACAAGCAGAAAATTATCTATGTACCCTCGTACAGACTCCCTATGAAATTCCAGAATGAAATAAATGATGAAGTAGGTAAAATGCTAGAAGAAGGAGTCATTAGGAAATCGAACAGCCCTTATAATTTTCCATTAACAGTTGTACCAAAAAAAGATCGAACATGGCGTATCTGCGTAGACTTCCGTCGTCTAAACGAGGAGACGATCCCTGATCGATTCCCAGTGCCATGTACTGACGATATTTTGTCTTTGTTAGGTCAGAATAAATATTTTACCAGTTTGGACTTACTTAAAGGTTTTCACCAGATATCATTAGAAGAAGATAGTATCCCATACACAGCCTTCAGCACAGCCAGGGGACATTATGAATTTTAACGGATGCCTTTTGGTTTATGATTAACATAGTGTTTGGAGACTTGCTAGGGGATATATTGCATGCCTATATGGACGACCTTGTAATCTTTTCCAACACCTTAGAAGAACATCTACGTAAATTAGAACTAGTACTACAGAGACTAAGACAACATAACTTAAGGGTAAAGATTAGTAAGTGTGAATTTTTCAAAACAGAATTAATATATTTGGGTTTCATGGTGTCAAGCCAAGGTCTTAAAGTAGTCCATGATAAGGTGTCGGCTATACGTAAATTTCCCATACCTACTAATGTCAAGGGAATACAGCAATTTCTGGGTTGTAGTGGATATTACAGGCGTTTTATACGCAACTATTCAATAATAGCCGCTCCCTTAACTGATCTTACGAAGAAAGGCGTAGATTTCATATGTTCTGAGCAGCATCAACAGGCGTTTAATACCTTGAAAGATGAACTGTGTAGTTCTCCTATCTTAAAATTTGCTGACTTCGGTAAGGAATTCTTCATTGCAACAGACGCCTCAGACTTAGGAGTAGGAGGGGTATTGCTTCCGCAATATGATAAACAATTTTTCCCGATAGCTTTTTATTCTCGAAAACTGAGAACTTCCGAAAGTAAGTATGCAGTAATAGACAAGGAAGAGCTAGCTATTGTTAATTCACTAGTGCATTTTAAGTTCATAATATACGGTTATCCCGTTAAGGTTCTTACTGACCATAAACCACTAACCGAATTCTTTAAAGGCTTCAACCACAGCCCCAAACGAACTCGGTGGCATTTGATCATTCAAGACTTCGGCGCGAGAATCGGGTATTTACCAGGGAAAGCAAATATCATTACTGATGCATTATCACGCAACCCCGTGTCATCTTGTACGGAGCCTTTAGCTGAATTAATAGATATATCAACATCCATGCCTATTGTTAAAACAATATCTGAACAAGAAGATTTGGGCTGGAGCGCTGAATTATTACAGACTGAGCAAAGAAAAGATCAGAAATTAGAAACAATTATAAATGCTTTGAAAGGCAATCATAAGGAAAAGGGATATATAAACATCCATGCCTATTGTTAAAACGATATCTGAACAAGAAGATTTGGGCTGGAGCGCTGAATTATTACAGACTGAGCAAAGAAAAGATCAGAAATTAGAAACAATTATAAATGCTTTGAAAGGCAATCATAAGGAAAAGGGATATATAAAGTATAAGCAGCAGAATTATATAATCAAAGATAATATTCTGTGTAGGACCGTGACAAGGAAAACCCGCAATACACCACATGTAACTAACGACCAGGTAGTGGTACCAATCTCACTTATTTCCACTGTCCTGAATTGGTTGGATGCAAATCCATTACATGGACACCCGGGGTTCTCATTAATGTCACAGAAAGCCAAATCATTGTTTTATTGGCATACGATGCTTACAGATATAAAAAAACACATAGCTAATTGTTGCACATGTCAGGAAAACAAAGGGCATACGAAAACACCTGTCAGCCTAGGGGCTTATCCCGTGCCCAATCAACCCTTTGAAAGAATACATTTAGATTTGTTAACATGATTTTACGAGTCAGACAGAGGAAATAAGCACCTCTTAGTAATTGTAGATGCTTTAACTCGATATACAGAACTAATAGCGCTTAAAACTAAAACTGCGATTGAATGCGCTAGGAAGTTTTACGAGTGTTACATTTGTAAACATGGAATTACACACATGATAATCTCAGACTCGGGTGGAGAATTTAATAATCACTTTCTTACCTCATTGTGTGAATTCCTTAGCATAAAGAAAAGAAATACCATGATATATCACCCAGAGTCGAATGGGCTAGTGGAAAGAGCAAATAGGAAGGTTTTAGATATATTAAGAGTAACACTAGGGGGATCAGACCCCAACTGGGATATTGCAATACCTGCGGTATTGAGTACTCTGAATCATTCATATCATATATCAATTAAAATGTCACCGCATGAAGCATTGTATGGTACCCCAGTTAGAACGCCTTTCCATGTATTAACGCCTACAACTAATCTATCAAATCCTTTAAAAGAATTTATAAATGCAAGCAAAAGTCGTTTTGATATCCTTCGAAAGAATTTAGAAGAATCACAAATCATAATGAAAAGGAATCATGATAAAATAGCGAAGCCAACTAAAACATATACCGTGGGTGATAATGTATACATACAGGTAAATGTATGTAAAGGACTCAATTATAAACTAACACCTAAGTTTGAAGGCCCATTTAACATTTTTGAAACATTAACGGCCAATAGGTTTAGAGTTCAAAACGTATCCCAACCCACTGATGAGAGAATCGTACCATTGGCTCACATAAGAAATTAAAATAAGAGGGAAAGAAGTGAGGGAAAGATTTTTATTTGTATGTTAAAAGTTTTCTTCTTAATACAGGAGTAATTACATATATTTTTCTCGTTAATGGTTTCCAAGATGAATTTTTTGTTGTTGGGAGTGATATTGTTCATTCAGACAATTTTCTCGTGTGGGATGAGCTCTAAAACTAAAAGTATAGATTTTAAATATGGCACTATAGTTGAAAGACAAGAAGACTTTTTTATTACATCAAGTAACGTAGTAGTGGAAGTGCGAATGCAAGCAATTTTTCTCCCAGAGAATGACGTCACTAGCTTAAAAAGCGCCATTTCGAGGTTTGCTGTCTCATTAGATGAGTTGCATAGAAGACATTTTCATTTGACTATAGAGAGTTCGCTTGGATCGACACTAAAAGTTGCAGAGATGCTATCTGATGACTTGCAAAATAAGACTTACGAGACAGAATCTTTGGCTCATGACCTTTTGATGTGGACTGTAGGACATGAAAATAAAGAGACGTAACCCGTTTATTTTTGCTGCACTAAACATCTTTGGGTCTATTGGAAGTTTAGGTTTAGGAATTTCCAATCGTCTTAAGAATAGTAATCAAAATAAGAAAATTGAGTTCTTGACTCATGAAGATGAATTGATTATGTCAGAACTAAGGAATCAGTTAGCTTCAATCAATCAAATTATGAGTATAATAAAAGAACATTCAAGTAGTATCAATCAGATTATGGAAGTACAGGATTTGTTGGCAACGTTAACGTATTATGATTAAAAAATAGATCACATACATAACAGAATTGCACATTTCATTGAGAAATCAAAAGATTATGTAGAAGCTATCACGTTAGCAACTAAAGGTGTACTGTCACCCCATTTGTTGCCTATAAAATACTTAGTTAATTCTGGAGAACGGACGGGAGAAACTAGGCTATATTCCTTTGTTAGACGCACGTAGGTTAGAATTTTATTACAGCCTAATTACAGTAAGCGTTGAAAATAACAGGATTATGATTACAATTCCCTTTGATTCTTCTGATGCCTGGCAATCTTACAGGATATCACCATTTCCGACTTTCATGACGAATCACTCAAATCCAGTAATATCCAGTTTGACAGGACACGTATTGATTTCCCCAGACAAGGAAACATATACAGTCATTAAAGACTTAAATCAATTAAATCACTGTTCAGATGCAATGGATAGAAAAATATGTACAGCTGACTCATTTGAATTCCATAAAAACTTAATGGATTCATGCGAGTTAGGTATAGTGCTAGACGGTGCTCTCTCCCATACAAGTGAAAATTGTCTGGATAAGCTTTATCCCTTTGACAATAATGAGTTCAATTGCAGACTGAACAACGGCTCGTGGATACGATACGACAAGGACGGCTTCAATGTATCATGCCCGGACGGATCCACGTCCTATTCCCAAATCTTCGTTGCAGCAGATGGTTGTATCGGGACATCCCCTAATTCCATGGTGAAAGGGATCAAGACCATCATCAGAGAATGAGCCTACTTCGCGAACTTCACGTGGTCGACTACAATGCCATCATTACCTCTCCCATACAACAAACAGGTAGCCAAGCGGTTGATGAAATTGACCGAGATGGACCACCCGTCACCGACATATAAAGAATTTCTTCACCCCATACTACTAGCAGGAACAGTTGTGACGGTGATGATATTTATCGCCGTTAACATCCTTGTTTGGCGTAGGTTAAGGAACAGTTTGCAGCTCAAACAGAACGTTTTGTTATGTCCAGACAAAACTCCTTATTTAATTCAATTTAAAGCCGTTTGAAAGTGGCCCCTTCATTTGCTCAAAAGAGTAAAATTGTCTTGGAAACGCGTTGTGTACGAAAAGTAGTTAGTACGCTAGTAATATGTAATTGAAGAGACTATAGAACATTTGCATTTTTAATAAACATTTTAAAAAACATTTAAAAATAAATCATTTTTTTCGGCATCTAATAAAATATATAAGCTGGAATGTTAAAAGAAAAGAAAAAAAAAAAGAATCTATGGGCATCTAATAAAATATATAAGCCCTATATATATAAATATATATATATATATATATATATATATATATATATATATATATATACTGTATATATATATATATATATATATATATATATATATTTATATATATATATATATATATATATATATATATATATATATATATATATATATATATATGTACAAAACCGTGGTACGTGTACGTACCAGGAATTCGTGTTTGTGCACTAAAATTGAATCTTTACCAAGGTAACAAATATTTTTATTAATTACCGTATTGTAATAATCTGTTTCTGACAAAGGTAACAATTATTCTTTAACAAGTTACCGAATCATATGTATATCAGTATTTTTTTTTTTGGTACCATATAATCATTTGCTAGCAATGTACCATATATGGGATCTGTATTTATCATGCATTTTTTCTTTGCTTTGGCAATATCTTTTCATATGCATTATTGTTATTATTTTTTTTTAATGTGCCTATTTTTCATCCTCATTTTCTTATGGCTAAAGTTAAACAAAGAATAATACATATATCCAGTCACACTCTTAGTAAACATATTTTGGCATGTTGTTAAATCTAAAAAAAAATTGAGATAGCTGGCCGAGCTGATGTAATAGTCATATATTACATGTTTAAAACACATGACGTAATACGTCATTGTGGCAGTAGAAGCTAGCGTGAGAATTGCTGTAGTCAGACAAGATCATAACAGGATGCGTTTTGCATATCTCAGCAATGTAACATTTTTATGAACACAAATACGAACCGTGTGAAAGAGTTGTGTCGCCACCGGATGCAGGTGTCTTCCTATACTAATGTAATGTAGAGTTTACATTATGTGTTTAAATGCTGAGATAACTGTCTATACGATATCTGTGATATCGATATTTTAGCCAGTTCTTATCAATACTTCACATGGAATGGTCATCCGACCAAACCAGCTATACTCCTGTGATGGAGATGTTAACACTGTTGTTTTTAAAGAATAAACCATTTTAAAGTTAACTGGATTGACTTTACTTGAAGACGCAACATCCCAACAAACATACTCAATGTGTGTTAACATATATATATATATATATATATATATATATATATATATATATATATATATATATATATATATATATATATATCCAAGTATTCGATTATAGATTTTTATGTGTGTATGTTTACGCATTCTTAACAGTCACAATGATACTCTACCTTCTGAAGTTCCTCAAAATTTTTAGGTTCGCTTGAAACTACCAAGATGAGCAAGAAATAAATGAGGTTTGAATAAGGACTTGTTGAATCACTAAGATTTGACGAGAAAATAAATTCGATTATCAAACGAACATAAATTTCTGGAATTCAGATACATTTTCTATCGATGGATGAAATGGACCTATTTGGACTATATATATATTTCTTGTTTTTATGCTGAAATATTTAGCTATCATGCTACCTATGCACATGCACATACACCCGCACACACAAAGACATAAAAATAACCCGGCTCATAATTTGGGGAGTGAAGTCCTAAGAATGTTTATTGTTGGAGTTTTGGTAGTAAAGAGTAACTTGTTCTGGAAGAATCACCTGAAGACCCCAGCTAAGCCTGTCTTCAAATATCAAGAAAGAACCTTTGGGTACTAGGATACATTTCTCAGGCGAGAACTATCCAATCTTGTTTATTATATTATTTTCCTGACAAGAGGAATTACCAAAGAAACTTCCTATCTGAACAATAACTCGGCTTATTACTCTTTGTAATATCGTAACGATCTATTGTACTTAACGTATTTGACGATAAAATCTATTTCTCTTTTATACACTTCTGGGTTTACATCCAATCATAAATTGCATAAAATACTAAAAACTGAAATTCAGCACATTTGATCTGTTCTTCATGCAATTCCCTTGAATAACGTGGATCTCTTTACCTCGCTCCTAGTTTCTGAGGTATCTTACCTGCCTATATAAGATTCAAATTAGCACCTGAATATTCCATATCTTTTTAATTACTGGAAAATGTTGCATATATGCACTGCAATCTTTGAACTTTCTTTAACATTTACTCATGGAACTATAAATAAAACTTCAGGCTAAGGAATAGACCTATAACAAAAATATACTGTAAGTTATTGAAAACAAGATAATCAATGTTTATAACAAAACAAACATAGAAATTTAGTCTATATTCCTTCTCTAAAAATGAAAAAAATTTCATGGATATTTAAGGTGAAGGCAATCGTTGAATATTAGAGTTTTTTCGTGCATTCGTTACCGTCATGAATACTGGGAACCCTAGACTTTCCCCTTAGGAAAGGTATCCTTCCGTTGTTACGCAGCTTCCCCAATGTTCTGTGCCAATCATACCAACCCTTGACGTCCCTTGGTGGAGTCAAATATCTTGTGCACAGTTCCAGAATTTTAATTTCTCTCTCTCTCTCTCTCTCTCTCTCTCTCTCTCTCTCTCTCTCTCTCTCTCTCTCTCTCTCTCTCTCTCTCTCTCTCTATATATATATATATATCTCTCTCTCTCTCTCTCTCTCTCTCTCTCTCTCGCTATATATATATATATATATATATATATATATATATATATATATATATATATATATATATATATAAACTTACATATATATTGGGATAAAAAATCGCAAAGGATTGTGGCCACTGGTGTATAAAAATTATATGATATTGAAATCTTTATAGAAGTAAAAACCAAATCTTTCTTATTTCAGTACTTAGGTAGCTACTTATACTTCTTGGACTTCATAGTGAATATATATCAAAGAAATAAATAGAACACTTTCAAAACACTATAATATCTATTTTAGGTGCTATAATAAACAGTATCCATCTCGTTAAAATCTGCTAAAAATAACACTAAAAGTATCTTACAAGGACAACTAATGATTTACGACTTGTACTAATTCAAATATAAATATGATATATATATATCATCTCAATAAATCCAGTTTTATCCCCCTCAATAGAAATAAGTCCTGCATGATGTTAAGGCGTAAAAAAATCGAAAAAAAAAAAATGGAACGCATTTGAAAAAATTATGCAAGACTAAAAAACTTCTGATGTTTAGACAAACATCATATCAGTAAGTGTACTAAATCATTAATATTCTTTACGTCATCCATCTATTTAAATCCTTAGTCTTGCCAAAATCGGGCAGGCATAGAATATTTTTTTTCTAAAGTTTCTCAGTCATTTCATATCTCTTAAAAAGTGCTTCCTCTCATGCTGTCATAGTTTGAAGCTGCATTTGAAGAGACACTTTAAAAGATTTTGTGACGTTTAACTGTTAGCAATGGGGTGAGACAAACTGATTCACTCCTCACGAACCATATCTTTAGATGAAAGTGTCTATATCATCATTCCTTTCTTCGACTTAAGTAACTTTCGCTTAGCAGTTACAGTGGCTTAAGTGCTGCTTACATGTCCCACAGGAGTAACGCTACCATTCTCGGCATTTAGTATTAACTTTTCAAGTTCATGTTTATCTTCGCTCCATGAGCTCTCTGTGTTTTCATAATATCTGTCTTACAGCCTTCTCTCTCAGCCTTTAAGATTCCTGTCTAAAGCTTTAATATTTTGTCTTTATATGCGTCCTCTCTCTCCACTTGTTTTTGGTTTTGGTCTCATTCTGGCTTTTATTTTCTTCTCAAGATGTTTGTTATCATCTTGTCTTACTTTCTGACATTCTTCATGGGTTATATCTAAACTAACTCTCAGTTGTTATCCTTCTCGTACCATATCGCAGTCAAACTCGATCAAGTTCTCTCTTGTTACTTCAATTACACTGAAATCTCACATTTGAATCATGTCACAGTCGCTAGTTTGTCCGAATATTTAGTGTGATACACAGGAATACAAGTGAGAGGGCCAATAGGTTTAACAAAAGTTTGATTGCAAACGTTCTATATAAGAATATGCGACCCCAGGATTATAAGGATATTTAAACCTGGGATATTATAAGAAGGGTTATTGTGGTCTATGTGGTAACGTCCCTGACTGGTGATCGCCAAACGGGGGTTCGAGTCCCGCTCAAACTCGTTAATTCCTCTGGTCGATACAACCTCACCATCCTTGTGAGCTAAGGATGGCGTGTTTGGGGAAGCCTATAGGTTTATCTGCTGAGTCGACAGCAGCCATTGCCTGGCCTCCTTGGTCCTAGCTTGGGTGGAGAGGGGGCTTGGGCTTGATCATATGTATTGACAGTCAGTCTCTAGGGCATTGTCATGCTTGATAGAGCAGTGCCACTGTCCCTTGCCTCTGCCATTCATGAGCGGCCTTTAAACCTGAGCAAAATAAATCTTTACTATGGTTTATTCATATTGATGAAAAGGCTCTCTACACAACTATAATGGGGCTTGTTGGAAC
>NC_090748.1:71047712-71050212 GCF_036898095.1 Palaemon carinicauda
TATATATATATATATATATATATATATATATATATATATATATATATATATATATATATATATATATACAAAAATATTAAGCTGCTAAAAGTAATGTTCCTCCATGTGACAAACACGTTAAAGGCAGTGTCTAAGAAAAAAAATATCCACATATTTATTATTATTATTATTATTATCATAGCTAAGCTACAACCCAACAGGGAAAAACTATAAAAACAAGACTAGAGAATAATGGTTTGATTTTGGAGCGTCCTTCTCCTAGAAGAGTCTCTTCTACCCTTACCAAGAGGAGAGTGGCCACTGAACAATTACAGCGCAGTAGTTAACCCCTTGAGCGAAGACGAATAGTTTAGTAATCTCAGTGTTGCCAGGTGTACGAGGTCGGAGGAGAATGCGGAAAGAATACTGTTTGGCCAGTCAAAGGACCCAATAACTCTCTAGTGGTAGTATCTCAACAGGTGGCTGGTGTCTTGGCCAATCTACCATATATATATATATATATATATATATATATATATATATATATATACATTATTATATATATATATATATATATATATATATATATATATATGTATATATATATATATATATATATATATATATATATAAAACCATTTCATCTAATAGGGCTTGTATCTGGAAAATAAAACCGCACGAGTGACACTTCTACATTCACACTAACAACTCCACTAAAAATGAGCAACTGTACGGGAAAACTCCACAATATCAGCTGCTTTAAACACTTATCAGCAAAACGTCAATCCTCCGAACAAACACTGTTGTTCAGTTCTGTCCTGCATCTCTTCTCATTCTTACTTGAGATTGAAGCCATTCTTTTATAATTACCTTTTTTACATTATATATAGAGTCCTTTTCAGAGTTCTCAACACTCCCTGCTATATTATCAAATTGTAAGACTATGTTTGCACTTAGGTATTGTATTCCATTTTTTTCCACATAACAAAACCGTCTCGAAAACTAGATCCATCCACTTACCTACTCCAGCCTTTTAATGACTTCTTTATATATCTAATCTTCTCAGTTTCTCATCCTTTTCAATTTCCATACGCCACATCTATCATGCGCACAGTTTATCTCAACCGACTTAATTTCTTTCTTTCATCTGATAGGTCAGTATTACCTAAATAGTATCCAACACAGGTTTTATAGACATTCAGTCTCTCCACAATTTCTGTACAATCCCATCTTCCTTTCTCACTTCAACTTTTTTGTGATTCACCTATTCCCCTATAACACTGTTATTTTTGCTCCCCGGTACCTCTATAAACCAGCCACTTCTCTTCTTTCTCTATTCATCGTCCCATATGATGACCCACGTAAACTTATTCTTTCTGTTATTCATTTTCAGCAAACGTTCAAAGTTTGTTGGCAGTTTATACATTTCTTCTTTCTCATGTCTAATCCTTCCTATATTTCCTACTAACATGAAACATTCCAGATGCGTTTCGCAATTTTTCTTACTCTGTAACTCTGCGCCTATATCTAACATCCTTTCCTTGATTTCTCAGATCTATATCAAGGAGCCAAGAAGCTTTACCGAACCTTGACTCCGACCCATTTTCAGACACATTTTCTACCATTCAAATTTGCATTAGTGCTCAATAACATGTCTTCAACACAATACATCCTTAATACCCTCCTCGTTGTTTCTCTATTAGCTTTGTTTGAAGTCTTTTCGGGTCCATGTATGAGATATAGTGATCTCTTTTACTTTCCAAGCTTTTAATAACATTCTTAAATAACATACTCACGATTAAGACACGATCTCCCTCGTCTGTACCCACTGTCTTCTATCTAAATGTCTGTTTTCGAGTTACTTTTTATCAAAATAAAATTACACACCTCCCAGGTATGTTAAGCATTAATGACACTCCTGTAATTCTTAGTTACTACCATCCCACGTACCTTTATTTAATGGAATAATCTCTCTCTCTCTCTCTCTCTCTCTCTCTCTCTCTCTCTCTCTCTCTCTCTCTCTCTCTCTCCATTCCTTTGAAACCTTTCCCTTATTTAGAAATGCCTAACAAAAGACATATACACCTTATACAGCCTCATCACCCCCCGATGTCTTTCAATTCTTTAACCTTTCACCTGTCTTCCTTATATCCTACATAATCTCACTGACAAGAATTCTGAAGCTTTAGTTACTTTTCTTTTTCGCTTGCATCATTCAGCACTACTTTTCTTGTTTCCTTCAACGTTAAATAAATCCGCAGATTACTCAATGCATTCATGCAAGACTTCATACATTTTATGGAAAAATTTTATATTTGGGTATTTTATTTTTAAATCTATTTGTTCATTTATCTCTCATTTATTTCAATAAAGAAAACTTATTCTTCTAAAAGTTTTTGATCACATTTTCTCTCTGTTTCTATTATCTGCTCACTATTTATTTTCTTTTTATAAAACAATCGATCCTCCCGTATAGCTGTAAATAATTTGCTGTTCAGTCTAGCAACTCAGACAATCTCTC
>NC_090748.1:71060212-71077712 GCF_036898095.1 Palaemon carinicauda
AAATTTGTTTTCAACAGGTCGTCCCATGGTTTTTTGATGACCTTTAATGCAACCCTCTCATCTATAATAATGACTTAACCTTAAGTATGAGTTGAAATAAAAAAAAAATCTAATAAAAATTACATTCATTAATACCAAAATAGAGACCACACAATTTACAAATTACTTTTGACGGAAAGATACAAAATTTATGTTAAATTTCATATGGTTGATAAGACATACGGCTTGATTTATTGTTTTTTTATAAATATGTTTTGTTTTGGTTTGTCAAATCCTTCATAGCGTAAGAGAGGAAGACCGAGCAGGAGAAAGAAGTAGATAATGTAATGATTGTAGTAAGACTGTTGGAATAATTAAAAGTTTGAAGGTTTAATTTCTTTTGGTAGTTAGCGTCTTGAGTAATTGCTTTTAGATTTTGACTGTAGAGGAGGAGAAGGAGAGCATTCTGAGCATGTGAATTATCTATCCGTATTGGAATTTATTTATTAATTTATCAGTAAGTGCTATTTCATCTTTGCTTGGTGTAGTTGTGAATAATAAAATTGGTTTATTTATGTTTATGTTGGTTATAGGGTGAGAGTTTAGGTAGCTAGAGGGTTCGTAAATTTGTTTTTCTCCATTTTTATTTTCAGAACGAACTTCCTCTTTTCCCTCCTCTTTTGTGAATGCTGATACTGAATTTTTTACTAGAGTAAAAGTGGATTTGAATTGCATAGCTCTAATTCCCTTCTCTGAATTGAATACTGATTAAAGATTATTGGATTATATATAGAGTTTGGACAAACTGCTCTTGGATATTATTGATTTGGCTGTTGATGACCCACCATAGATAGACTTTCTGTCCAGCTGTCTCTGTATGTCATCCTCCAGATACTTGATCTATTCATGAAAATGATGACTGAAGCAATTTAGTCTACTTTTCTTCATGATTTCTTATAGCCTTTTGGAGATCCTCTTTGGTGTCCAGGCATAAGTATAAAGCTTGTGGACAAGGAAGTATATTTTCATGGGCTTACTTAACAGTTTGTAAATTATCTGGGCTTCGCAGGAATACCTTTATATCATCCCTTTTCATTGTAATGGTCGCAGCAACAGCTGTTTGACCTTTTAAAATATTGACAGCTGAAATAACCCACTTATCAATATCTACTTCTTTAACCTGTCCTTAATCCAACTTTTTATCATTGAAGGAAACAAACAGATATCTTCGGCAGCAACTACCATTCTAACAATTTAATTAAATATATATTTTAGAATGTTCCTAAAAATTGGTTCATGTGATTTTTAAACGTTTTAAAGTGTTTCACTGCCTGATTATAATCCTTTTGATCCTGTTTTAAAATAGTTTGTGCTAATGTATCTGCTGTGAACAGTATATGTTACAGGATGATATTAGAAGAATAAAAAATTGCAATGTGTGCTGTTTAATTTCACAACTGAATAATCATCCGTTGTACTACTATATGTACACTGTCAATAATTTTCCAATGTGAACCTACATTGTGGGCTGTTATCTTAATAAACAAGAATAACTCACTAAAAGTCCTTATTTGTGGTGGTATGCGAAGTAGGTGCGTTAAACAATCTTTTGTGACTTTTCAGATTTCCAAAGATTATCCAATGGATATACCAAAGGAAACCACATCAAACTATGAGAAACTTCGCACAAACAGTCTGAGAACCGTGATCAACTACTCTCTGAGCCTACTTTCTCATTTTATATACTTGATCAGATAGTACCAGCTTCTTATTTCCCACCGTTATCCCTACATTAAGGGGTCGGTTGCCTGATGCGCCTTCTCTGGTAAATTCTGTAACACTCTAACACTCACTCGATTACATACTACTGTTCTAGAGGTCTGACGAAATACGTAGTTTTGGCCTTACTATCAACATGGCTGTTTGTAACAGTCTTAAAATAATTTCAACAGATCATTAAGCAATTCCAAGAAATGAAAGTATTCCTAACATGAACTCTGATTTCTACGACATGATATACTATTCAACATACATAAACTCAATACTACTCAATGGTTCATATATATAAGCAAAGTAGGCCTACCATACAAAATCAACCATTCCATTACCCTATTTACATTATGACATATTTCTTTAAACGTTGGATTATGATAGACATCTATAGTGTGGAAACTATTAAAGGAGTTTGGAATTGTTTGTAAGAAAAGAAAGCTGAAAGTCAATAGGAGCAGGAGCAATGTGCTAAAGGCAAATGATTACAAGAAAGTGGAATAATGAATGTTAAAATGGATGATAGATAATTGGAGTGGCTTATTCCTATAGATATTTTGGAGTATAAAAATTTATACTGGAAGATGGTAAGATGAGAAAAGAATAACAGAATTGGATAATAAGAGAGGGACCAGGACAAGTGCAAAAGATTTTAAGATACCTTCAATTTTCATTCCTTTTTGAAAGTGAAGGAAAACTGCTGATTTGAACTATTTGTGCAGTACTGCTATTGCAGTGTTAAAAGAACGGAAAGGGTATGAAGTGGGAATAAGTTGAAAAATAGCCATGTAGAAAAAGTGGCAACAGGATTATTATTATTATTACTTGCTAAGGTACAACCCTAGTTGGAAAAGCAGGATGATATAAGCCCAGGGGCACCAGCAGGGCAAATAGCCCAGTGAGGAAAGGAAACAAGGAAAAATAGAATAATTTAAGATAACTTTAAAATAAACATTTCTTATATAAACTATAAAAACGTTAACAAAACAATAGGAAGAGAAATTAGGTAGAATAGTGTGCCCGGGTGTACCCTCAAGCAAGAGAATAATTGAAAATATCTTGTGATTCCAAATTGCTTAGGGATAAGTAGAGGGGAAGGTAAAAAAAAAAGAGGATAGAATTGATTGCATGAAAAGGGGAGGGGGCCAATATATAGAATATGCTAGATAGTGTCGTGTATAGAATATGGGTGGGAATTGCAGGGTGGGGGAATCGGTGCAATACTGATTAAACTTCTGTGTAGGTATATGAAGCGATTGTCCTTATGGAAGTTTTAATAAACAGAATCCCATCCAGAATTCTATGTAAAAATTAATGTGACAATATTTTTATTTTTATTTTGGAATCACTCCCTACTAGAGGAAAAGACATAATGTAGGGAATATATATGTGCATTAAACTTGAAACTTTTGTGATTGTTTATCATTAATTCTTCTGGGAGAAGGACACTCCAAAATCAAACCATTGTTCTCTAGTCTTAGGTAGTGCCATAGCCTCTGCACTATGTTCTTCCACTGTCCCTTGCTTGCGGGTACACTCGGGCACACTGTCCTATCTTATTTCTCTCCCTTTTGTTTTGTTTTTTAAGTTTTTATAGTTTATGTATGAAAGATCTATTCTAATGTTACTATTCTGAAAATATTTTCAATTGTTAACTACTTATCTTTTATTTTATTTATTTCCCTATTTCCTTTCCTCACTGAGCTATTTTCCTTGTTAAGAGCCTTTGGGCTTATGGTATCTTGCTTTTCTAACTAGGGTTGTAGCTTAGCTATAATAATAATTATAATATCTTAAGAAAGAAAAGCATGCCAAAGATTAATATTTCATCAAAAAGTAATGATAGGAAAAGTAAACCATTTTACGGATGAAAAAGCTACATAAAAGAAATGATAGATAGATAGATAGATAGATCGATAGATAGATAGATGTGGGCGAGTGAGAATATGGTACTAACTAATGCATATCACGATACAACGTCGATCAAAATTTATTTTAACGCGGATATCACATTGACAAACCAGCCACGTACTCCTATTCCATTATTGAATCGACTGATCTAGTTGTACCCGGAATACTAATATGAACGTAAAAGCGAAGCAAATGTAGCCTCTATGCACTGTATATTTTCACATTTTTTCCCCAGGCTCGCCGAACAAGAAGGGCTAAGCTAGAATACATTTGAATAGCAATCAATTCGTGATTTTCATCCCAAATCTATTTAGCAATCGTTCGTCTTTTCTTTGAGTAATTTGTCCCCTAATTTCATTTTGCTCGTCGGCGGCTCAACTCTGTCAGTTAGAGATAGTCTTTGGTGATTCTCATCATTAGGTGACGAAATAACATATACTGTAGCTGTATGTCTGCGTCTACTGTGTGCAGGTATATTTATTGGCCTCAAATTTGCCATTGATTCAATATGTCTACCTGTTTGTTTAAAATCATGCTTAATCCTAGGTTCTTAGATTATCTGAGCTTCCAGCTTTTTATCGAGAGAGAGAGAGAGAGAGAGAGAGAGAGAGAGAGAGAGAGAGAGAGAGAGAGAGAGAGAGAGAGACTTAGGGTTTGGCTACAGATTTACACTGAGAGTTCATAGGAAGTATGGAGTTTGCCATAAAAAGGGACCGAAGGTGATAAAAAGTCGTTTATAAATTTAAGTCACCTGAAAACCCACGTAATCTATTCTTTTGACTTACGGCTTTTCATTTTAACTCCGACCACTCACACCACATTTCTTTTGTCTTTTGTCACTTTCAAAGGCCAAAAAATGGCCATCTTTGATACTATGTTAAATGGTGTTGCCCAATATAGCTAAATAAAAATGAGTATTTATTGACATTTCCATAGAAATTTTCATTATCTCCTATGTTTTAGTTCTTTATTCTACATCAGTGTAGGATCATCCTCTAATCTTCATATAACTTCATGTGTCATATTTTTTTGAATATCATAAGTGGTCGTTTTACACCTCTTATCATTAGAATCTTGTCTAAGCCTTCTAAAGTATGTCGGTTTGTTGTCAAGCCATTATGGGGATAAATTTGGCAGTATTTTATTGTTGTATCCACATTAAATAAATATACAACACTGACATATGCACACAACAATACCTGAGTGCATCCCTCTGGGTTTAATTTAGCTTTACAATATTTCCTTGGACTTTTGTTTCTTATAAGAGATTTGCGATTTAATTTAGCAAACGCAGAAGTCAAAGCAATTATGTCCATCCATTGGATTCATTTCAATACATTAGAGATCTACTGCCAATGATTGAATGACTAAATTATCAACTTTATAATCATGCATTAAAAAGTTAATGTTATATCAATAGTTCTTTTTTTCAGGAATTAATAAGTCTAATATTCAATGACAAAGATCCCCGGAACTTTATATGTCCTCAGGTGGAGATTTGAACTATGACAAACCTGAAGATAGGACCTTTGAAGTGATATTGGATGACTAAAGAAGGTTTTGGGAAAAAAATTCTGAGATAACCTATAAATAGTTAGACTGCAAATCAGTTTGTGGTAAGACTTCGAAGATATTTTAACAGATAGATCAACTGGCTGGATAAAAGAGTGTGTGGTAATTTTAGAAGACTTGCTGTCAAGAGAAACATTTGTCAATACCTGTCCAACCAATATGGCACAATTCCCCACAAAAAGATCACCAGTGAACTTCGGTGAGATGATGAAGCTTGTAAACAGCAGCTGAAGACCCCATAGGACAAACATAATGGAATGCTAGAAGTAAAGACGTAAGTCTAGCTGAGGTGACCAGAGACCTCAGGACAAAATAAAATTCTGAACAGAAGCATACTGAGAAGAGTACAGGTAATAAATTTTAAAAATCACAAGCTGTGGTATAAGTAGAACAAAAAGTAGTTCCGTCATCTAAAATTTTGAGGACAAGGCTTGAAATCCATGCCAAAGATGGAAATTTAAAGCTAACATATAGGGATACATTCCACATTGTTTTGTGAGCCTCGACTTCTTATAGTTTGTAAAAGTTATGTATGAAAGGCGATATTGGTTGCACAACTGCATTTTTACTAAGGTGTTTCTAACTAAGGACCAAATAATCAATACAAAATCGGTCTGTGCACTGGCGGACACTATTTGTAGATATTCAGTCCCAATAACACTTTGGATACACCACATTATATATAGGTAATGTAGGCTATGCTATATGTATAAATAACCAAATTTATGATCCTATTCTTGTAAATGCTACATGCTTAAAAATTCAAGACGAATTGGCTAAAAGCTGAAGGTGATATAATCGAAAATGCTATGAGTATAGACGCCCAGAAAGATGACCCAGGTCAGAATAATGAAGGGACAGATCTGGACATGACGCTGATAAGAAGACAGCAACAGCTAGGAACAGAGTCTAATACAGCGAGAAAAACACAACTTCAGATATCATGCATTTTGGAACTTAGTAGCTATGGAAACCACAGTAGTAGTTTCTGAGTCTTAGCAAAAAGCAGAAGAGAGCAACACAAAGGGAGAAATATCCTTTGAATTTAAGGTTGATGATATTGCATATACCATATATTTCAGAAGAAGATGGAGGGTGAAATGAGGCAGACCATAGTACCTGATGTGTACCAAAATCAGATGATGAATTTAATGTATAAGTTCATATTTGGTAGTCATGTTGATTTAAAGAAGAATGAGAACTGAATAACCAGCAGTTTCTATTGGCTGATTTGGGTTGCAGAGGTCATAAGATTCCTCAACATTTATCAGAAGACTGCATGGTACACAGAGGGCCACTGGGAAAGATCCTATAGTTGGAGGAGCTATTCAAGAGAGTAGCCGTAGTACTGATGGGATCTATATCTCTTGTGTCAGAAATGAAAAGCAGATATATTCTGACAGTAATGGATTTGCTAAGAGTAATCCATAGGCACTTGTAATATGCAAGACAGAAACCCTGCATGCAGCAGAAGTTCTACATGGAATCTACAGAAGGGTTCGATTCCGCAAGAAAATTCTATGCGACTAAGGTACCCCTTTAATTCTGGGATGATGAATACTAAGGAAATATTCACAACCCAAGATATACAGTAGGGCACATTGTGAGAGAATCAACAGTGTACTAAAGTTCAAGTTGAAGATGTGACATTGAGACACAAAGACTGGGACTGATATCCGCTACAGATATTGTTTGCATATTGAGAAGTAATGAAATCAAATACTGGATTCTTACCAATCAGCGACAAAGAAAAGACCATAATAGTTTCTCAAGGACGTGTGGTTGTGGATCAAAGATTGTAAAGATATAGAACAAAAGACTACTATTATGTTTTGGAGCTGAAGAATTGTTTTGAAAAGTTGTATCATACAGCTAAAGAGACTTTGTATGAAGCGTAAGGACATATAAAGCATCACTATAACAAGAAGTCAAAGGATTGTTGGTTGAAGGTGAGCGACAAAGTATTGGTTTTATTGCCAACAGACGCAAACAAGTTTATGTTGCAGTGGAGAAAGCAAATAATTTTTAAGAAGTGGTTGAAAAGGAGGATCTCGGTGGAGTATTGGAGACTTCATATAAATATCCTGAAAACCTATTAAGAGACGAAAGAGATTAAAGAACCAGCAACTACCTCTGGAGAAGAGAGAGGCCAAAGAGTGACCACCACTGAGAAGGGAGCAGATAAGGACCAGATAAACCAGAGGGAGGGATGGTTAAAATCTCGGCCACAGAAAGAATATGCAATCTAACAAAATGTCAAAAGCAGCACTAGCTGGAGAAAGTAGGAAAAGATGCAGTTTAAAGGTCACTCATGAATGGCAGAGTCACGGGACTGGCAATGCCCTAGAGACAATACACTGTCCTTGAGACTGACCACAATATTATATACATATAATCAGCGTCCCAGTCCCCTCTCCACCCAAGCTAGGACCAGAGAGGGCCAGACAATGGCTGCTGGTGACTTAGCAGGTAGTGACGTATAGGCTCCCCCAAACTCCCAATTCTTAGCTCATAAGGATGGCGAGGTTTCAGTCACTACAAGAAACTATCGAGCATAAGAGGATTTCGAACCCCAGCCCAGCAAAACCAATAACCCAGCAAAGAATTCTTTGAGAGTGTTGGGTACAAACAACTACAGAACAGGAATGTAGACTTAACATATGCTGCTAAACACCTGATAAGAAAAGTAGAAGAGGAGACGATGAATAAGAGAGTCCTTGAAAGGTTGACTTCTGCATACTATTTACAACTGGTGATTATGAAGAAAAAAAAGCTAGATGAATGTGTTTTGCGTTGCTTATTATCGACTGAATGCAGTTTGAAAATGAATCAATGGGAGGTTATGGGGCTGTTAGTAAAACTCTGGAAAGACAATTTCTTCACTAAAGTGGGCAAGAGCAAAGGGCTCTTAGCAAAGCCCATGGAAGGAAGGATAAAAGAAATAAACGTCTTTCACACCAAAATGTGTGTGGAGAGTAACTCAGGTTACTATAATGTAGTTGTAGATTATTTCAGTAGATTACGCTGAAGTAATACGAGTTTATGTTATAGATTGCTATGACACGATGATTTTACTTTACTGCTTGTTACAATTTCTATGTTTTATTCTAAAATCCCAGAGAAGGGGAACTCATAGAAAAATGCTCAGAGAAATAAAAAGGGCCACTTTACACACTTTATATAAAAAATACATCCACATACTGGAAAATCATCATACTGATTTTCCAGTATGTGGATGTATCTTTAATATAAATTGTGTAAAGTGGCCTATTTTATTTCTCTGATCATTTTTTTGAGTTCCCCTTCCCTGGGATTTCAAAATATCTACCATTTAAGGAATAATACATCTATCACGCATACCATTGAGTAATATGTTACACATTAAACATAAAAACTGATTTTTATGGTTGCTGTGCTGATACAAATAGTGTCACTTCCATTCATGTGTAAAATATTACAAACATTTTATACGAGAAATGTCTGAATATCATAATTTGTACCAATTTTAGTGTATTAGGAGAGGGTCCCAGGTGATTTTGAAGGTTTCTACGAATATGGTCTCTGTACTTTAGCAGAAACGAGTCTCAAATCATCGGTTATCTAGAGAAGATAATATCTTCATTGTATTAAGTAAGATACAAGAATTATATGACTATTATTTTATTGACTGGACGTACTATATACATTTAATATCAGAACCGTGAGATATACAGTAGGAGATTAATTTGCATTGTTTAAATTACTCAAACAAATAATAAATGTTTTTTCCTTTTTATACAAAGGTAGTTCTTATCTATATAGGTAAAACCATTGGATAATACATGCATCATTTATAACATTTACTGGAAGAACAAAGATATTTCAAAGGTTGTCAATATACGATCATCATAAAAGTAACAGGGATAGAACAGTGAATTCAATGAAAGCGTTAATTGCATGTAAAATAATGACCACAGAATAATGTTAATGATTGAGGAGGGTACTATCTAAGAAGTGCGTTCAAAATGCTACATCAGTCATCAGCAAGTACCTTGTAGATGCTAGTGACATATCCACTTTCATTCGTCTATGACCAAACTAAGTTCACACATTGCCTGGTAGATTATTCACTGCTTGGGTCAAATTAAACACACTTTTCCAAGAAACAAAGCCATCACTTAATGGTAACGACTCTCTCTCTCTCTCTCTCTCTCTCTCTCTCTCTCTCTCTCTCTCTCTCTCTCTCTCTCCTTTCCCATCGCTATCCCTACATTAAGGGATCGGTTGCATGGTGCGCCCTCTCTAATGACTTCTATTAACGGCATCCTCTCAAACTCTTTTCTTCATATGATCATTCACCTTACCTCGCCATCTTATTCTCTGCTTCCCTCTCGATCTTCTCCCTTTAACAGAAACCTCTCAAGCCCTCCACACTCCCTCTCCACCATCCATCCTCAATACATACCCACACCATCTCCGATGTGACATCCTTATCACCTCTGTAATCGTTACTATACTTGCCATTCTTCTTATTTTAGTCATTTTCCAATCTTTCAAGCAATGATATTCCCATAATCCATCTCAGCATTCTCATCTCTTTTCTAGCAAGCTTTACTTTCTCTTTTCGTCTTGAAGCCTACGTTTCCAATCCATATATTAACACTAGTCATATTACTGTGCTACAGATCTTGACTTTTAGCTTGATTGCCATTTTCTTATAACATACCACTCCTGCTACCTTCCTCCACTTCCCCAAAGCTGCTTTTATCCTAATCTCAACCTCAGCCTCACATCCTCCCTCCTGAGTTATAGTAGATACCAAGTATCTAAATTGTTCTAACCCTTTTATAACTGATCCTCTACTTTCATATATGGCTATCCAATTCCTACATTACTTACTGCTCACCATAGCTTCTATCTTATCTATATTTACTCTCCAGCCACCCCTCTCCAAAGTCCTTTATCTTTAAATCGTCTGATTTTCAACAGTAATATCTCTCTCTCTCTCTCTCTCTCTCTCTCTCTCTCTCTCTCTCTCTCTCTCTCTCTCTCTCTCTCTCTCTCTCTCTCTTAAATGAACCCTCGCTTATGAAGCAGAGAGACTCAGAATTGACCTCTGAACAAGGCCGGGAAGATAGGCACGCTCTCATAAAACCCTTTATGACCTCTTGTAGTTTAACGGCTGTGGTTGTCGGAACCAGGTCATGAGGCCAACAATGTCATAGCCCAAAACCTACTAAGAACATACGGCTGTCAATTACCTTTCAACAAGGTTTCCTCTGAGAAAAAAGGGTACGGTGAATACATTCAGAAATTGCACCTATATTGTACACTTGGAAATCATAATTTTTACTGAACATAATTAGTATTTTCGCTGATACAGTTGCAAATTTTACTAGAACAATTGGAATCTGTACGGGTATAACTGAAAATTGTACTATATGGCCCCAGTAACATGAACTGTGTTATGAAGCTTCTTTTTATCTCAGAGCCTGACCGATTATATTCACAAACATGATTATACAAAAAATAAAATCATACCAAAAAGTATCCTGAGAAATTCCAGTCAAATTCTGTAAATGTCCTTCTTCCATTTAAGATTGCCTAGTGTAGTAAAAGTGCGAGGTGGCAAAAAAGAAGGTTAATGAAAATGAAATGTGAACATTCATACTCTGTTGTAAATCGCGTTAAAAAGGGAATAAGATCGACACAGCTGCAACGTTTATAGGAATAGCAAATTGAGAAAAGCTGAGCCTTTTCTCTATAAGGCCTCTTAAGAAAATTTCGTGGTTATGTATATCTAGTGTTTTTTCTTCAAAAATAAATACCAGAAGAATATTGTACAAGATACAGAAATCATTATTTTGTAAATCTTAAGGGCATAAATTTTTGTGGTCTTGAACATAAAGTCCTTTCTACTCATAGCTCCGTGTTGGAAAAGCACTGGGGTTACAAGCATCACCCTTTGATAGCTCCTAATGGGTCCATAAAATTGCCTAATATTCCAACAATCCACAGTGTGATATCCATTCGGATCGCATACCTCAAGCAGATCTATAAAAACGCAAAATATAATTTAAGAAATGTACTTAAGATATATTTATTAGAGTATAATATTTAGATGAAGGATATTATTTCAAAGGCCGGTTCACCCTGGGCAGGAAGTGCAAACGCATGCTATTCAACAGATATAGACACGTTAGTTGGATAATTAACGTTAGCATACAGAGATAACTTGGTGGAATCAAATTACAAGTAAACTTATTCCATCTTGTATGAGGACAATAGCATAAGACTAGAGCGAAATTTATTTTGGTACTGTTACGTCATTTTTTTTCTCATTAAAGATCTAGGTATAAGAATAAAACATAAATGTGTGAAATAGCATGCAATTAATTATGGGAGTCATTATGGAAATATTCCTATTTTTGTTGGCTATTCAATGACAGTACAACATTTTTGGTCTATGAAATGGAAATGCTCCTTTGTTTTACTATTTCTTGTTTATTCAACAGCAGTGTAATAACGATGCTGTCTGAAAATACCTATACGATCTATGCCAATATTATACTTAAAAGAGTTTTATCATTACAAGACGATAGTGTGAAAGGGCATATCTCTCTCTCTCTCTCTCTCTCTCTCTCTCTCTCTCTCTCTCTCTCTCTCTTTATTCAATCAAGATGTTCCATTCCAAATATCCTCTTAACTTTCCAAAAAGTTAGCAATAAATTGGCCAGCTTGTTTCTGCTTCCCCGAGATGAACTTGAGCTCCTTTAATTCGAAGTTGAGAAACTCTTCATCTTCCAACTTTGGTGGGAAAGCGGTGGAATGCCGATGAGCACTATAAATCGAAGGGCGAACGAAACATTTTGGAAATGGTCGGCATCTTCTTGACTCACGTAAGTGTTCCAGAAGTGAATTAAAGTCTGTGTATCGCTCGGGTATTCATTACTGTAGAACATGAACACAGCAAACATCTAAATTGTTCATTAAAAAAAATTCTGCTATAGGTGATTGTGACGTTATTTACATTTCAGATTAAATCCCAGAATCCATAATCAAATCTGAATTGCAAGAATCTGCTTCAAAAAGTCAAGTTAGGTTTTCTGAAATTAAAACCAGGAGTCAAAGAATAGATGCCAGATTTCATTTGAAAAGTCAGTCGTTACTTTCGGGGAGAGAAATCTCAAATGAATAATTCTTTTGGAAAATAGAAGTTATTTTTTTTTTCTCCTTTTGGAAACAGCCACAAATAACACCTTCTATAAATCATCTAATTGTTAAAGCATTAGTAAGTACTAAAACTATTCATAATTGAATAACAATATTTGCCAACATTTATCAAATGAATCATGCATAAAATAGACTCTGATATGACTAAATTACAGCTTACATTGTTATACCATGAATAATTTATCTATCTACCAAGACACTTCCCCTAAGTTTGGGTGGTAGCCGAAGTAGAAAAAAAAAAAAAAAAAAAAAAAAAAAAAAAAAAAAAAAAAAAAAAGAGGAGCTGGGTGAGAGTGACCATGAATAGTATGACTACAAAATCATTATGTAAAAACTGCACAATTTTTTACAAAGAACTCGAACACCTGAATATTTTCAAGACTGATAATAAAACCGCCAAAGTATGAAATGTGTTTATAAGCACTTGAATGTTTGGAGGTATCAGGTGGTGTGGCACTTTTGTTAATATGCCATTGACATCTATACACGATGGGTGAAGTACACTTCCACACTTGCACCTCAACCATCACTTGGCACAATGTGCCAGACCCTGACACACCATCTCAAGTGATGGGCCAAACCAGGTGAGTGGTCACTCTGCTGTAGGGCTGCCTGTTATGTGGCCGAGGTTTCCCCATGCCATCTGACATTGAGTGGATCAGTTAAGCTTGTTAGTATAAGCCCCTGCCCAAGCATCAATCTAGCATCAACAACTTTTCAGCTCATCATCAATTATGCAGTCCCTCTGGTAATAGGGCAGGGTGGTGGAAGGATGTCCAAATTGGAATTGGCAGCTCTCAGCCGGAATCCAGCGCAAATGGTGGTGTGTGTATTCAGTTATTGGTGAGTGGGGAAATTTTGGAGAGGAATTCTTCTTCTGCAACAACATGTGCGACAGGGCTGCCCTTCAAGGGAGCCACAGAGCTCACACTTAATAAAGGAGAGGCCTAAAAAAGTGGTCCAAACATTGTCTATTTGAAACAGAATCTAGACTTCTAGCCACGGACATTCAAATAGTATAAATTTCTGTCGCAAAAAATTAAACATAGCCTAATTAATGGAACCTGGGCCATAAGAACTCTCCAAGAACAGACTACTGGTGAAGCAACAAGATCATCAAGGTGATGCAATAGTTGCAAATGAACTTCACAGATATAACGACATTGCTGCACTAATGGAGACTTGCTTTCCCAGTGAGCTCTCACAAAAGTGGGGTAGGGATACACTTTATTCTGGTTAGGTTTACCAAAGGATTCTCTTGGAATTCAAGGCATGGATTTAGCTGTTAAGACTTAAAGTTCCAAAACGTAACAATTTAAGACGTATACCCTGGCTAATTCCACGATAAAAATGACATTTCTTGACATTCATTATTGGTTATGCCCCTACATTGGATGTTAATGACATAACTAAAGACAACTTCTACTCTACCCTTGATGCAGTACTACAAAACATAACAAAAACTGATTAGAATGTCTTGCTAGATGACAATGATTGTGCTGGGAAAAAATAGGTTCTGTGGGAAGGTGCTGTAGGTCCTGTTACAGGCAATCTGAATGCTAATGGCCTTAGACTACTATTCCTATGCAATGAGCATAATGTTGTTATTACAAACACAGCATTCTAGGTCAAGTACAAGCTAAAAAAATATAGAAGCATCATTATCAGGCAGAGCCTTACAAAAGAAGTTAGCATAAGTCGAATCATGCATGGGGCAGAGTTTCGGACAAATCATCGACCAGTGAGCTATATTTTGAAATTCAAAGTTTGACTACAAATCTACAAGCAGGTAAAATCTAGAAAATCTAACTGTTGCAAAGAAAAACTGATTAATTCAACAAGTGCCTCTCTTTCTTGATTAACATTCCTGACAAGTATCCAAATGATGAAGGGGCAAAGTTATGCACACTGAAACTAGGTGCTGCAGAATCAACAATCAGCTCACTCAGTGGTATTGTGCCGACCAGTTTGATGAGAACTCTGATACCATACAGGAATTATTCAAATAAAAATGGTAACATCACAATGCATGTCTTTCAAATCCTCGCTCATCTGGACTGGCCCAAAGAAGGAGCCACCTATGGTCAGAGGCACAATGTCTAATATAATGCTACAAAACTGCTGATGTGTTGAAATGTCAGTAAATTCAGGCCTTTGTGACCAAAGCAATCCGAAAAGCTTTTTATGATATAATCAAATCAATCAATGAATATACAAGAAACACAATTACACAAGTAAAAATAAAATTGATGATGAAACCATCCTAAAAAATAGATACTAAGATTCTAAAATACTGGTCTGAGCATTTCTGAGATATATTGAACTATCATAATGCCATTGACAATTTTGTTATTGATGCTTTGTCTAACTTACCACTCATGCTAGACCTCAATAAGCTTTCAGAATTGCATGAAGCTTTGAGCACGAAAAAGAAAAAATAGAGAAAGGAAAAGTTGCAGTTCAGACAGCATTCATGGTGAAATTTTCAAACATGAAGGTTACCTTTTCAAAATGCCGCTAAAGATCATCTCTTCCCTATGGAAGGCAAAGAAAATACGAAAAACCTGGATAGATCTCATAATAATTCACAGCTACAAGAACAAAGGAAAGAGGAGTGACAGCAAAAACTCCTGAAATATTTTTTTTTTTCTATATGCAGCCAGTAAAATACTAGCTAGAGTTCTACTCGCCTATATAGCTAAATATATATTTGAATCCTTGGTCCCACCCAGACATTCATTGCTAGGTTAACAAGGAAAGAGGGGACCATCCATCCAGGAGAAATGTTGAGAGAAAAATATAGTTATACAGTATTATGTAACCTTAGGATGGTCTTTGACATGATACCTTGCAAGTTCCTATGGAAAATTCTTGCTCTTTCATTCCAATATGAAAGCAAAAGTGTGTGTTGGTGTCTTGGAATCCCCATTGTTCCTCATGAAAATGGAAGTAAAGCAGGATAAAGTACTTACTCCTGTTCTGTTTAATTTGTTCATATACTCAATAGTGACTTTAACACAGAAAAAAGCTTGAAGAAGTAGATGAGGCCTAGTAGAATATCAAGTGAATGGTAGTCTGTTCAACATCAGATGGTTAACATCCCAATGCAAAAAGATTTACATATCAAATGGCTGACCTGCAGTATGCTGATGATGATGACATTCTGGCCTATATATCAGAATCAATACAACATATCTTAGACACTATCTGTAATAAACTAGGCACTTGGTTATAAGAGGAATAAAACATCAGAAACAAAGTCAGAGCACATTAAACTAAACTTGATCAGAATGTGCCTGTATTCACAATTAATGAAACATAAATACAAGCGGTGACAGTTTCATTTACCTAGGTAGCATTGTTTGATCCACTACTGAGGTTGATGATGATGTGCTTGAGAAAATAAAAAGTGCTTCACATGCTTTTGGCAAGGCAAGAATCCGGAAAAAATCCACCTATGGTACATAGGCTTGGACTCCTATATCAATGCCATCTCATTCAACAGGAACATTTTCATATTTTCTTTTGAAATTAGTTATGGGCCTCACCTGGAAAGATCGTATTTTCTCCCAAAGAGATTCTTTACAAACAATCAAAGCTGCCATGGTCACTAAACACCAACTATTGTTATCAGTTCACATGATCTGTATGCCTATCGAAAAACTCTCAAAATAACTTTCATACGGACTCCTAAAATTGGTCACTGTACAGTATACCTGGCAGCTCTAAAACTTGATAAAAAGAGCAAGAAAAAGTCTACCTTCAAGAAAATCCTAATGCCACCAAACAAACCTTAAAACCCTTCTTAACAATCATATGGTCTGGGGAATTATTGTTAACAGTCGGGTCATTGCCATGAAGCTGGGTCGTGCAGAACATCCCACCACAAGACAACAGCGACACATCAAACAGGAGGTCCATACAGTCCAAAATCCTCATCAGATGTATCCAACATGTGGAAATGAATGAAAGTCCAGGATTGATGTTTTGAGCATTTGCAATGCATACATATAGTGGAAACAGTAGAACAATGTCTGCGACCTCCTCATACTACCACCATCATATAGTGATTAACCTTTAATGTCATACACAACAAAAGACCACTATCACATTATCAAATTGGCATATGTAGTTAAGCAAGGAAATACTGGAATTTTTTCCATGAAATTTTCTCATGGATTATAAAATAAAATGGTTAGAGGCGTACTTGTGATTTTCAGTGCATTATTATGTGGAAAACAGTGTTATGGAAAAAAGAATGGCGAAGGTAATTAAACAAAATTTTTGCTTTATTTTTAATGACATACGGGATCCCTACAGCTATGTTAGAGAATACATTTCATCGATAGCATTAGGAATATCAGTAATTGTTGTCTATACATAGTTATCAAATGATCTTGAAGGATGCATTGAAACCCATGTGAGTCTTGCAACAATGTTTATATTAGTCACACTTGAAAATAATAGGAAAGGATAAAAGAACAAAATGAAAAATCTATAGGACATAGGCCTACAATGAATAACTGCCGTTTTGATTCTATGGATAAAAATCAAGCTATCAACTACTCATGTTCATTCTGTAATGCTAGAAAGGAATAGTTGTAAAGGAAGGATTTAATTAGAATCTGATATCGGTCTCGGAACATATGAAATGGATTAATTTATTTCCAAGCAAACATGTATAAGGATAAGATATTACAAAGTATAGATAGTGTGTTGTGAGCACTCATGTTGGAGATAAAACAAGATTTGTTAATGTGTATCCACCCTTGGTTGCAATTGAAGTTTGCATTGTTTGTGCACAGATACTTATTACTCTATTCCGGCTAATTTTCTTTAAATAAAGTTTGGTTAGGTAATTCAGGAAGAAAGTACGGCCAAGGATTTCATACATACATACATATACCAACGCACTTCCCCCAATTTTGGGGGGTAGCCGACATCAAACAAATGAAAAAATGGGACCTTTCCTCAACGTTCCTTCCAGCCTGAAAAGGACTCAACTGAGTTCGGCTGGTACTGCTAGGGTGCCACAGCCCACCCTTCCCCGTTATCC